>NW_027069546.1:1354801-1374236 GCF_002906115.3 Quercus suber
TGTGTGTGTGTGTGTGTGTGTGTGTGTGTGTGTGTCACCAACTACAAAAAAATAATTATCTCATTTATTTATTATGTTGTTTACATACACCAATCGTAATCATTGCTATATCAGTTTGTAAACGTTATGTAGTAAAATTTAACATTTCCCAAATTGATAACACATTGGCAATTTATTTTTTATTTAAGTGCTAACACATCAATTTATAAGGTTTGTAATGATTATTTTTTATAAAAAATACTAGGCCTACTGTAAATTTTATTACAAAATGTTTACAAATAAATGAGACAATGAACGTTATTGAACCTCAAATACATTGTACGTAAATGAATATTCAAGTTATTTTTATAATTGATGACACATAAATTTATAAGTTTATGCGGGGTGAAAATGGCTCACTACCACTATTTAGCAAAAAAAAAAAAAATAGCAATTTACTACTGTTTTAGAAATATGTAGGGATTTACCATCTTTTTGAAACTCAAGTTCTTTAAAAAAATATATTTCAAATTTTCAAAAAAATTTCATGGTACTCAAATTCCATGAACTCGAGTCCCAGGAAAAACTTGATTTCGCCAAATTCGAGTACTCAAAAAATAATACATTCCTACATATTTTCGAATCAGTAATAAATTCAACATAGTTTGAAAAAAAATTCTATATAGCTATTTTCACCGTTTATTACTTTATACTTTATGGCCCAGCAAAAGTCACAACTCAATTTGTGTTATTCATTGTATCATTGATGGTTCATGCCTAGCTAGGACTAAGACCTACCTGCCTATCCATGTATGCCACTACTCTCTCTCTCTCTCTCTCTCTCTCTCTCTCTCTCTCTCTCTCTCTCTCTCTCTCTCTCTCTCTCTCTCTCTCTCTCTCTCTCTCTCTCTCTCTCTCTCTCTCTCTCTCTCTCTCTCGTACATATACATTAGTTAACTAAGCCAAGCACATGGCCACGAGATATAGAACCGTAGAGTAGCAGACAAAGTAAATTCAATATGCGCCCCCAAAAGGACATCGATATCAGAGTATAAGCTTCATTAACATAATAAAAAATCGTGTTACAACATGATTGTGAGATCATAATCTTGCAGGTCGGCTATGATCACTGAGTCCTGTCTTTCATTCACAAACACTACACTAACCGGGAAACTGCCTATTGTTGCACTTTTTGCTAGTCAATTAGTCATAATGTTTCAAGTTAGAAGCATAAATTCTATGTATAACACACTGCACCATATCAGTCAAATTAATAAATAAATACAAGTATCAGTATAATGTTATTGTATTGTTATTTTTTTTCATTCTAGCTTTTATTTTGTTTAGAGGTATATATATATATAATATATATTTATACCCCTTGAGAAAACAAATATTTAGAACTTCTTTGAGAAGTATTATATATGTTTTTTGAATAAGACTTTGAGAAGTAATACTTGAATTGTATTCCAATTAAAGTAGCCCCAAAAGCTTATCCCATATGGCCATATCACAAAATTAACAAAGAGCTCTAAGAGTATTCCTACTCCTAGTACCAATAACAATTTGTACATAACTTAATTTCACTCCTTCAATATTTAAGGTTGTCTTTGGATGATTTTTTTTTATTTATTTTTAGCTTATTTTGTTTTAAATATTAATTGTGTAAAATTATTATTGTGAATCTTTTAAAAATTTGTACATATATAATTTAGCTGCAAAATAAATTAATATTTTCAGATACAATAAACAGATTCTAAAGATCTTTGGAGTAAATTCCACCAAACACGGGCTTGGTTTATAGAGTTGGCTTCAATCTTTTCTACAGTTCTACTGAGTTAAGAGGATACATCCTCATCTAGACACATTCTATAAAGCATAGCTAGTGAGTCCGTCCCGCATTGCATATGCATTAGCCCAAACAAAAGTCATCTCTGTTTGTCTTATCTTTTATGTTTTGATTTGAAAGGATACAATTGTTGAAGCAATAAAATAGTGATCCCTTAAAAGATCATTTACTATGTCTTGTGTTCAAACGTAAAAGATGTTGGTAGATATTTTAAATTCGACAACATCATAAACAAACAGATATATATACATGCATTATAACTAGTACTATGACTTGTAGTACATGTAGGGTACTGAAATTTATTTTATGAACTTTGTATGTGGTCTCTCTATTATTGGATGATAGTACGAATTGTTAAGAGACAGTATAGGAGGTTTATAGGTAACAGTACTATAAGATTTTATTCAACTACCATGTTAGTAGAATTAGTGTTTCATAAGTATTGTACAAAGCGTCATCATATATAGCACTTTAAAGGGTCATCAAAAACAATATATATAGCACCTTAAAGACACCCTCAAATCTTTCAATTTTAAAGTAGATTTTTTGAAATATTTAGAGAGTTGTTCTACTTTTCTATTTTTTGATAATTCGATAGCTAGAAAAAAACGGATTTCAACCTTGAACATTTACATTAAAAACACTAAGAAATTCCAATTCCTAATTGTGAATCTAATGACTTTCTAAGGCATATGAGGATTTTGTAGCTAAATGTGATTACAAACCCTTTCTCCTTCCTAATTGCATCAACTACAATAAATTTATAAGATGATCATTTTCTACTCCTAAACTCCCAACCCTTAAGATCCTAAACTGATAAAACAAGATAATTGTGCAAAGATTAAGTGATGCTTTTTCCCTTTTTGTTATTTTATTAGCTACATGGAAAACACAAATGTATAGGAAAATATATAAATGAAATCCCTTTTGATAAAGATCAAGAGTGGATGAGAGTTTATTTTATGATTAAGATTTTATTTATTAGATTTAACATTATATATATAAAATATCATGTCCTTTAAAATTTTAAATGATTTGCAACTGCATGCTTTTAGATAGAGAGAGAGAGAGAGGAAATGCATGGTCCCATTGAGGGCAGTGATGAGATGGGGTGCCTGCTGTTTTGCGTTTAGATGTGGAATATCGTAAGAAGCATGAGATAGGAATGGTAGTGGACATGTCTGTGATTTGTCGGGTTTTATAAACCGAAAACAAAGGGGTTATGCAGGGACTTCAGTTCTATATGATGACTCATGTACACTTCTCTCTTTTCTTACAATTACGTGGACAGTGACTTCTACCATGCCTTCGTTATCCACATGGTTCAATTCATCAACCACGCATGAATTGATGATCCATCTCTCTCTCTCAGCTAGTGCTTTTCTATGGGACTATTTTTAAGATCTGCTTGTGTTTTATCATTTATGGTTGTAGTAACATGTATAACCAAGTGCTTAAATGGTTGTATCTCCCCGTGTGGCCAACACTTTGATATTGAAGCTTATAGCTTTGTTTCTCTGTTTCTTTCATCTACTGTTTCTTTGTCCTGTGCTTTCTAGTGATGTTCCACTGCACTGAGTTTGAGATCAAATTAACTGGGATCCTGCTATACCCACTTTTCGAACCATTAACAAAGATAGTGGTATCTTTGGCTGATAGATGCTACTAGGACCTTGGAGTCGAATCGATTCCTTCTCATTACTTGCCGTAAAGAAATTTTTATTGTCTATGATACGTACATAATAGCTTGACCTAGCATAGCATGATTTATTTTCTCTATTCAGAATCAAGTCAAAGCCTATTCTACTCGATAGGCATCTAGCTTGGACTTAAGCGTATGCGTAATAGGACTCAAAGAAATACGTGAGAATTCAAATGTGTAGACCATTAGCCACATGGATAATGACCTAATAGGTAATAATTAATGCACACAAAGTATTATTGCACACAAAGTACACTCTTGAAAATCGTTACTTTAATATAAGGCATACATTTATATTGCACGTCAATAATTACAAATCATTAACAACTCTCATCACCATGTAAAGAATTAAACAGTCTAGATGAGAGAATGATCCTATTTTGAAAAAGAATTCAATTCAAAATATGATAATCAATTCTTTGAGTAACATATTACTCCACTATAAAGAGAAAATGAACAATGTTCTACACTCACACCCAATTATCTTCTTAAGATTTAATTTCCCAAGGGTTTGAACTTACAATATTCAACTGAATCATAAGTTTTCACTTTGGTAGTCTCTATGGTCGATGCAAGATTAATTATCCAATGATGTAATAGAGCCTGTATAAGATTTAAGTACAAACAATTTGCAATTTATTTCCTTGATTCACCCTCTTATGGTGACAAGAATCTCATAGTAATAATTAATTACTCATCAAGTCATCATGTAAAAGTAAAACTCATCATGGTTTGAGATTATACAGTATATCATAAGCATCGTTAAACATAGCATGTAATAAAGACATTATCTAGCTTTATGCATAGATTTGTATTGTGACAGTGTTATACGTAAGCTTGTGCTTAATTCCACATCAAATTTTTGACAGATCAATTTAGATTATTAAAACTCTAATTCTATTTTGATTAGTCCTATAGGTATAAGTCAGCTGTGTCTTACCACGCTTTTCTTTTCTTTTTCTTCTTAGGTCAAAATAACAGACTTTATTTTTTTTTGGTATGGACTTTAATATATAACATTCAAATTTTGCGTAAGAATGGCGCTCTTCTCCGCTATTTCTTTATGCTCACTTAAGTGTCAAGAAAAAAAATTATCAACGTTAACGTAAGGTTATGAAAAAGAATTATAGACCTCTTGTTCTTCCAAAATTCTACTAGTATATATGATACATCTCTATATAATTGGAATGAACATTTTAGTCTATATTGTATACTTTTTGAAAATTAAAACTTCCCAAAATGTCTAATAAACTGTTAAAAGGAAATTACATACCATAAAAATGTATATAAATAAAGAGAGTAAATTATGATTTATGAGAGCTAAAATAGTCAAAAACAAATTAAATTTGAATTACTTTTTTGTTTGATAGTTGGGGAGGGGGATTTAAACCTTGCCCATCTCGTTGAAAATACTAAAAAGTGCTTAGTTGAGTTATAAAACTCTTGCCAATTTGAATTTAAACTCTTAACCTTAAGCTTTTTTAAATAAAACAAAGTAAAAAAAACTTTAGGTATCATCCTTTTTCTCATTTTAAAATTTAACTGCAGTTTCTTTTATCAAACTATAACAACTTACAAATATTTATAATTACTTTTAAAAATCTAAAGCCTTTGAACACACAGGTGATCTCTCACATCATCGACAATTTTATAAACAATGACTATAATCAACGACATTCTTACCCCAATGCATATAAGGAAAAACATTAATCTGATTAATAATATCTATCAAATGAAACCTCTCTCTCTCTCTCTCTCTCTCTCTCTCTCTCTCTCTCTCTCATTGTCAATCTAATCCAACCAGTCTCTCTAGTCATTGCGTAGTTCTCAAAGTAATGATCGATTATCTGTCTTTCTAGCATATCTACTACAACTTAGAACGTTAATCAAGCCCATGTCTCTCTGTAATCTCTATTGGGTGCTTATCAGGACTCTTTTCAACAATTATCCAATCTTTTTCTATCATTAGGTCCTGTCATCAAATATCCCTATCTAATGTCATTGAGTAATTCTTAATTCTCTCTCTCTCCCCATACCACAAAGTTTGTGTTCAAACAAACTAGCTAGTGTTCATGCATTTTGAATAAGGGAACAGAAAAGGATAAGTGAACAAAAAGTATATTACAATGTGTGGACCTTGTTTTTCTTTTACGTTATGGACATGTTAATTATGAGCGGACTGTGTGGAAGTCACTTTTTCTATGAACTAAGCAAGAGAAAAGAGAAGAGGCATAGACATTGTGGAAAAGGCCTTGTGTGTTTCATGAGAATGGAAAGCTGTTTATCGATGATATGGGTGGCAGACAAAAGGGCAACACAAGTTGACCCTAGAAATTGACACGTCGGCTATTGGAAGCTAAGTGTCACCACTCGGGTCCTTAAGTGGAGATAGAGAGATATTTACAAAAATTTTAGAACCGCAAATTTAGCACCAACCTTGCGACAACTATCTCACATTGCCGACTATAAGTAATGAACCAAAAAAGTAGTAATTCATTAATCGCCTGCTATATAGGAAATGGCGCGGCTAAATTTGTGGTCCCAAAATAACTTGTATATTTATCGTTTAAATAAAATCAGTAATAACTTATTAACTAAAATTTATTGTAGAAATCTAAAAAAAAAAAAATTATTGTAAAAGTATTGTAAAAATAGTGTAGTTATATAACTTTTTTTTTTTTTTTTGTTTTATTGGCAACTCAATGAATATATAAATAAAAAGAAGAAAACTCAAAATTAGAATGAAATACCGAAGTGATATATGGAAGAGGAATAATATGGACACAACTCTTTTACAATCTTTCTTATTTGAGCAATATTGCTTTTTTTTTTAATGAATGAGTAATATTACTTTCATTTAAATTAACACTATTTTTATTATACATTAATTCGAATATGTCGTATTAGCATTCATAAAAATTAATACTCATAATAATAAAAAGTTACAAGCAATGCCCATAAACATTGCTTGTAATTTGTAAATTTGAACATATTCTTATTGTGGGGCCAAGAGATCGTACGGCCACGTCCCACTCCAAGCCAGGCCCAAGGGGCCCAATCCGAGGAGGAGTGACTACCCAATGCTAATTTGGGGAGCAAACTCTTCTTTGGATCCACGCCGAGGATCCCCTCGTCCTCGGCGTACTAAGGATAACTGTAGGGGAGGAGGGACAGACCCAGAGCAAATTGTCACCTCAACACTTAATACGTTCACCTAACCCTTCTGGCCGCATTAATGGGGATGCAACCCCTGGGCAGGGCTACATCGATCAGGGTGAACCACTTGAGCGCGGATACAACCTCTGATGGGACAGGCAGCCAGAGGATAGGCTAATGAACGATCAACAGAAGGAAGAAGAGAGTAATATATAAGAGAGACAAGCAAAATGTAAGAGGGATTTTTTCTGGGGGGAAAGGAGGAAAAAGGCCTTCTTGGCCATGGGCCGAGGAGTATCCCCTAGTTGTAAATTGTTCCAAGTATTTTATTCAATAAAAGGAAAAGATGTTCTCGCTTCTAGGACGCCGGTCAGCGCCTAAATCTTCAACCCACTCTCTACAAATTCATTGTTCTGGGTTCGTTGGGCCTATGACCAATCTCTTTTGGGCTTAGGCTACAAAAACCGACCCTACAATTGGCGCCGTCTGTGGGGAGGATTAGCGCGCCGGCCAGCGCAACGGGCGACGGTTTTAAGTAGTCGTTCTATGAAAGATTGGTGGTGTTGCAAAAGAAAAAAAAAAAAAAAAAAGAAAAGAAAAGAAAAGAGGAACACTGCAGAAAGATAAAAGTAGCTTGATATTATTTCATAAAAAGAAAAAGTTACAGATTACAATCAGAGGTTCAGGCAGGCGTGCTTTACAACTATTCCCACCAGTTAGTTCTACAATCAGAGGCCCAGGCGGACCCGCCCTAAAACTAGCTAGAAGGAAGTGTCAACCCGTGCTTTTATTGGCATCAAGAGAATGGGAGAACTTGACACTAAAAGCAGGGAAGGGGGAGGGCCAGCTTGTTTCAAGGCCACCAACAACTCCTTTCTCGTTGCGGCGGAGCTTGAACAAAAGCTCCTCACGAGCGTTGGCCGTCGGAGACGGCAACACTCGGGCACCGGCCGTGACGTGAATTCACACATCTCCTCCGTCGGGGGTGCGCTCTAAGGAGAGACATTAGGTACTCCAACGACATCCCTCCGGGCCACCATACGTGGCACCATCGGGGTTACGCCTGAACTCTGCCGCACCGGAAGCCCAGTGGGGGCTGCGGCCATAATGGCTCTTGGCACAGATGCCCTCACACCCGCCCAAAGCCGCCTCATATCTACTGACTCCAGTCACAATTCCGGCGAGGTTATTAAAGGAGCTAAAGGGGTGTGTTCTTTCTGTTTGTGTTGGGAGGTTCATGGTGTGTGAAGAAACCTTTCCCCCCATTAGACAGAACCAAGGCACTGCATGGTCCTCGGACTCAGGCCTGTGGGGAAACTACTTGCTCCTCTATACTTGGGTACTAGACAGAACCAAGGTATTGCATAGTCCTCGGACTCAAACCTATGAGGAAACTAGATACTTACAGAGAAATGAAAGCGTTAGACAGAACCAAGGCACTGCATGGTCTTCAAACTCAGGCCTGTGGGGAAACTACTCGCTCCTCTATACCTGGGTACTAGACAGAACCAAGGTATTGCATGGTCCTTCGACTCAAACCTATGGGGAAACTAGATACTTACAGAGAAATGAAAGCATTAGACAGAACCAAGGCACTGCATGGTCTTCGGACTCAGGCCTGTGGGGAAACTACTCGCTCCTTTATACCTGGGTACTAGACAAAACCAAGGTATTGTATAGTCCTCGGACTCAAACCTATGGGGAAACTAGATACTTACAGAGAAATGAAAGCGTTAGACAGAACCAAGGCACTGCATGGTCCTTGGACTCAGGCCTCTAGGGAAACTACTCGCTCCTCTACGCTTGGGTACTAGACAGAACCAAGGTATTGCATGGTCCTCGGACTCAAACTTATGGGGAAACTAGATACTTACAGAGAAATGAAAGCGTTAGACAGAACCAAGGCACTGCATGGCCCTCGGACTTAGGCCTATGGGGAAACTACTCGCTCCTCTACGCCTAGGTACTAGACAGAACCAAGGTATTGCATGGTCCTCGGACTCAAACCTATGGGGAAACTAGATACTTACAGAGAAATGAAAGCGTTAGACAGAACCAAGGCACTGCATGGTCCTCGAACTCAGGCCTATTGGGAAACTACCCGCTCAATCAAACCATTGTGCCGAACAGAACAGGGGCGTTGCATAGCCCTCAGACTCAGGCCCACAAGGAGGCCAACCACAGAACATCCCAAGTTAGGAAAGGACCAAGCACCACATGGCCCTTGAGACGCAAGAGAGCCGCCCATGCATACGTTCACTCTCCTTATCACCGTTACTGGCACAACTGACCGACATGCAATTCAAGCTAAAGTCATACAGATCTAAGGAAGAAAGGAAAAGCTGGCAGTGTGTACACAAATAAACAACTCAAATGAAGGGAAATCAAATTTGCATTACAACGATGAGTTCGTAAAAATTGCATGGCAAGAGCCACAGTACATAGAAGAGAAGTACTACAAAATAAAATGACAATGTGAAAGCAGGACGAGCCGAGACGCCGGGGAGCCTACTCCTCTTGCTCAGGCTGGACAGAGGCAACCCCTGACCCCTCTGAGCCCCGGCCTGAGGGGATAGTCTGCGGGGGCACGGCGAGAGCAGCTACTTCCTCAGTGGTGGGGGCTGAATCATCGGAAGGGATCTCCACTATCTCTAGGGGCACCTCCTCACTTGAATGCTCCCCCAGTTCAGCTGCCCGCACCTCTTCAGCAATCTCCCCAACCTCAGGATCCTCAGGGACGGCCTCACGGATAGCGGGGGGATAATACACGTTCTCCGCCTTCTACAGGTCGGACGCAGCCTTCACCCCAGCCTGTTTGAGGGCCTCAGCCCAGACCTGGGAACAATATGGCCTACACACTCCCAAGACTTGAGCCTTGTAGTCGGCCTCTACGACAGCCACCCCATCAGCATAGGCTGTGGCTTCGGCCTCCTCCTTAGCAAGCTCGGCCATCTCCTTGCCATGATCAGCCTCATCCTTGGCCCGCAGGGCCTGGTCCCTAGCCCATTCTGCTGCCCTCTGATTCCCCTCGGCCTTAGCTATGTCAACCCGCAGGTCAGTAATCAGATCCCTCGCGATCCGCAATTGCTCCTCCATCTCGCGCAGGCGCCTCGTCTGCTCCGTGGCCTGGGTCTGGGCGCCCTCAAGACCAGACAGGGCATTGTCCCGCTCACTGGTCACCTCCTTCAGAGCCTTTCGGGCCTTGACGAGGTCAGCTTCAAAATTCTTCAGAGTATTGGAGGCCTGGTATCGCCAGTCGCGCTCCTTTTTAAAGGCATTCTTCTGATCGTTTGCCGCCCCCTCCAACGCAAAGATAGCTTGGACGGCCTGTCAGAATGACCAGTGTGTGATTAACCTAATAAGAAGAAAAGAGTGGGAGAAGAATTGAGGTTATAGCCCTTACCATCCCCACATATCGCTTAAGGCTAAGGAAGACCTGCTCGCTCGTCAAAGAGTTAAGCTCAGCCATGTCCGCCGAGAGCAGTAGGCTCCTCTCTAATGCGTCTGCCACGCGCATACCCTCGCCCTCGTTGAAATCCCTAAGAGAGGCGTTATCCCTCAATGGCTCCCCGCGGAGCATCGGGGCCGAGAGCCAGGCGTCAGCCTCGGATGCGGTGGTGTCAACGACCTGCCTATCCGGACTCCTTCCGCCTATCTTAAGTTGCTTGGACGGCCGCAGAGCAGTATCCTCCTCCTGTGAAGACACCGTCCTATCCCCCACGATTCTTTTGCCCTTATCCTTCTTCCTCTTAAGGCCAACAGGCATGGACCCAGAGGGCGAGCGCGTCTGAGAAGGAAAAGGAGGAAGCTTCTGCCGAACAGAAGTCAACTTAGCCTTCGAAGGAGGGGTAGGAGTTTTCTGTTGGGACTCCCCCGGCTGGCCCTCAAGCAGGTCCAACAACTTGGTCGTGGGTTTCCTCTTGTAACCCATTGTCGGCCGAGGAGGGGTTTCTGAAGCAAGGAGGTCTGCTTCACTCAAATGGGGATCACCCAAGTCCCCGGAAGGATCCTCGGACTGATCAAGATGAGCGAAAACTTCAAACGCGTCCCCTTCCCCCTCTGAAGCTTCCTCGGCGGCCTCAGCAAATAGTTGGGAAGAAGAGGGGACGGCTAATGTGACAGCTTCCTGGTCGGAGGGCTCCTCGGGGATTGAAAATCCGTCCTCCGTCACAGTAATCCTCTGAAGCCGAGGATTGTCGGCGAGGATGACGTGCTTCGGAACAGGGAACGATCTCTGGGCAGGTGTATAACCCAAAATTATGTGGACGGCCCTAACCTGGTTGTCTTCCTCGTTTACGTACACCGGTGCCCTCAGCACCTTTTGCAAATCTTCTCGGTTAATCAGATGGAAGTGACGCTGGAAGGCGTACGGGTCTGCAAATGGAAAGCACCAAGACGTTAGTAAAAAGAAAAGGGGGTAAAGAAAAAAGACGAGAGCTTGAAACCCTAGCTGTCTCCCACTGCCCCACCTGGTGTTCCCTCTGTTGTTGGGCAGTAAAGGTCATTGTGCCACTCCCCCGACACAATGAGGAAGTCCTCATAGAACCCCTTGCTAGACTCGGGGAGGCACTGAATGAGCCGCACCCTGTCGTCCCTCGTCTTCAGGTAATACGACTTACCCTTAAGAAGCTGAAGATTGTAACACCAGTTCACGTCATGGTGGGTCAACCTCAGCCCCATCTTCTCGTTCAGGGCGTCCACATAGCCTAGAATCCTAAAGACATTTATCCCACACTAGGTGGGGGCCAACCGAAAGTGCGTGAGGTAATCCCTCAGCATCGGCCCCATGGGGATCGTCATCCCCCCTTCAAGGAAGGCGACTACGGGAATTACCACCTCGCCCTCCTGCCTGTATATGTGCCACTCCCCGTCCTCACAATGTCTCAGATTCACATTGCCGGGAATTTTATAGTCGGAGATGAATTTCTCCATCGCCTCCTCAGTATCGACGTATTTCTTAAACCTACCCATCCCAGTAGACGCCTAAAGGAACTAAGAAGAACAGGCGAAGCAGAAAAAAGGGTAGCAAGAAAGAGGGACCAAAGAGAGAGCGACTTACAGGAAAGAGAAAGGGCTCCTCGGACAGGTTTTTGTGCTGGAGGTGCTAGTTAGGGTGTGTCTGAACTCGGGAAGGGCGCACGAATATCCTCGATTACAAATGAGGAACAGGGAAAAGCGGTTCGTACGGGTATTTATACCCTAAATCGAGGAGCCATGCTGGTTTTCCCACTCATGAATGCCAAACGAATCTCCACCGTTGGATGGATAACTCCTCATTGGACGTAGGGAGCACAGAGCCGCCTGGATTTAATGATGGACACGTTACGTGCTCCGAAGCGTCAGCGACGTGCCCTTGGCAAGTGAATGGGCCCCAGTACTAACGAGGGGGGGGATGAGGCCGAGGATGTCAAAATCCTACTCCCCGCCCAAGGATGCATGCAACAAGATTTTGAAGGGCTATTGTGGGGCCAAGAAATCGTACAGCCACGGCCCACTCCAGGCCTGGCCCAAATGGCCCGGTCCGAGGAAGAATGGCTAACCAAAGCCAATTTGGGGAGAAAATTCTTCTTTGGATCCACGCCGAGGATCCCCTCGTCCTCGGCGTACTTAGGACAACAGTAGTGGAGGGTGGACAGACCCAGAGCAAGTTGTCACCTCAACACTTAATACGTTCACCTAACCCTTCTGGCCGCATTAATGGGGATGCAACCCCCGGGCAGGGCTACATCGATCAGGGTGAACCACTTGAGCGCGGATACGACCTCTAATGGGACAGGCAGCCAAAGGAGAGGCCAATGAACGATCAACAGAAGGAAAAAGAGAGTAATATATAAGAGAGACAAACAAAATGTAAAGGAGGGAGGGGGTTTTTTTTGGAGAGTGAAAGGAGGAAAAAGGCCTCCTCGGCCATGGGCCGAAGAGCACCCCCTAGTTGTAAATTGTTCCAAGTATTTTATTCAATAAAAGGAAAAGATGTTCTCGCTTCTAAGACGCCGGTCAGCGCCTAAACCTTCAACCCACTCTCTACAAATTCATTGTTCTGGGTTCGTTGGGCCTATGACCAATCTCTTTTGGGCTTAGGCTACTAAAATCGACCCTACAGTTTATTATTTGTTTTTTTTTTAATAGGTTTAACGTATAGGAGTTCTTTTTTCTAATATTTTACTAAAAAATAAAATTAAAATAAAAACGTAGGAGTTCTTTTGGTGTACTATTCGAACCAATAGGATTATTATGAATCTATGTTAAAGAAGAATAGAGAAAGAGGCAGGGGATTGGAGGTAGCTCCAAACTTTCTCAGTTTTGTATTCATTCCATTTATAATGTCCTATATTTTTTGTTTGAATAATGACCTTGAAAGCCAATAATTAGTAATAATTTAGATTTGTGAAATACTTCATACTCTTTTAAACTTTTATTAATTATCAAGTGCATCGCACAGGTTAGCGACTAGTACTAAAAATTCTAGAAATATGTTTTAGTTTTGAAGTTTTTTTTTTTTTTAAATAAAATATTTCTGAAGCAAAATGTCTTTTATATGGTTAACTTGAAATAGTTAATAAAGGTTCATACACTACAAAAAAAAAAGAGGGCTATAGCTACGTTTTTAAAAAAGAGGGCTATAGCTGCGTTTGAAAAACGTAGCTATAGAACCTAAAAACACAACTATAGGCTATAGCCACGTTTTCCATAGCCGTGTTTCCAAACGAAGCCTATCCTGTACGACTATAGGCCCCAGCAAGACCTAAAGCTACGTTTCAAAAAACGTGGCTACAGATCACCCTATAGCTACGTTTTCGACACCTATAGCCGCGTTTTTACATGATCACAGATGCATGACCTATAGCTGCGTTTTGTAGAAAACGCGGCTATAGATCCAGTTTAGGCTGCGTTTAAGACGCAGGCATAGGCTAAGGACCAATAGCTATATTTTGTAGAAAACGCGGCTATAGGGTCCAACTTATAACCGCGTTTTAAACGCAGCTAAAACCAAGCCTATAGCCGCATTTTCTAAAAAAAACGGCTGTAGATCCCGCATCAGTAGGTGTGTAAAAACACGGCTATAGGGGTAAAAAATGCAACTATAAGGTGATCTGTAGCCGCGTTTTAAACGCAACCCAAACCGGGCCTATAGCCGTGTTTTTTACAAAACGCAGCTATAGGTCCCGCATCTATGGGTGTGTAAAAACGCAGTTATAGGGGGTGAAAACGCAGCTATAGAGCTGCGTTTTTTAAAAACACCGCTAGAGACCTCGACATTGGGTTTTCCTGTAGCCGCGTTTTCAAAAATGCGGCTATAGGTTTTATTTTATTTTTTTTCTATTTTTTTCTTCCTAAACACATTCCTGCCCAAAACAAGACCTGTAATTCCTGCCAACACTCAGATGGAACCAATTGGAACTGACGGGACTGACGAAGTTCATGGACACACTGACGATTCCACCAACACAGACGATTCCATACGCAGGCTAGGTGAGTCGATCATACTCTTTACTGACGAACATATCCGGACCATTCAATGCAGACAAAACGGTTCCAGAGACAACTGTACAGTCCGTTGAAAGGTAATAATGGCACACTAAAGAGCTTCAGGCGTTACGAAAAGGAGCATTAAAAACCTCCATAACTACCCAACGGCTAGAAGCCAAGAGAGGATATATAAGCCTCCCACATTGCTGAAGAACAGGTACATACACACAGAAAACTCACTGAGACATTTTCTTAAGTTCTTTCCAATTGCATTGTTCAAACATTCTTTTACTAACTTTGGCATCGGAGGCGTTGTGGCAGGCACCACACCGGTGTTCACCTTTAAGGGCAGGAAGATCGTCTTCATCCATCGAACAAGTACTGACGAGTTCACACTCATCAGTTTGGCGCTGTCTGTGGGAATTCGAGATTTTTTCGTGTTCAAACTCGAAATAGCAGTTTCCTACCCTTGTTCATTTCAAGATGGAGTCCAATCAAGATTTTGCAGCCCTAGCTCAACAAGTCCAGGCCCTTGCAGCCACGGTTGAAGAGCTGACTAAGCAAAACCAGGAAATGAAGCAACGACTTCAGTAGGAGGAAAATCGCTTGAGAGGAAATCAAGAAGGCGAAGGAGAAAGTTGCAGGAGAAGTGACCATCGAGAGCCAAATACTCCCGTCAAGCAAAATTCGGACATTCTTCGGGAAATGAGGAAGGAGATGGACGAACTAAGGAATGCCATCAAAGAAAAAACAGATCGAAGCGTGGATCGGCTGGTTCGGACGACGGATTCGCCATTCACAACGGCAGTCCTCGACTGTCCAGTGCCCTCAAAGTTCCGGCTACCTCAGCTCGAGCCCTTTGATGGGCTAAAGGACCCCCAAAATCACCTGAATACTTTCAAAACGACCCTGGGGCTTCAGCAGCCCCCAGACGAAATACTGTGTCATTCATTCCCAACAACACTCAAGGGAGCTGCCCGGGAATGGTTCACGAAATTGCCACGGTCGTCAATCGACACATTCGAGCAGCTGAGCAATGCTTTCCTGCGACATTTTATTGGAGGACAACGACCAAAGAGAACCGCGGATCACCTGGTCACCATCAGGCAAGGGAAAAGGAAACATTGAGGTCGTATGTGAAGCGCTTCACCAGGGAGACATTGGAGGTAGACGAGGCTGACGATATGGTGCAGTTGACAACTTTCAAGGCAGGACTGAAGTCTAGGGAGCTCGTCAGTTCACTCGCGAAGAACCCCACGAAGACGATGGCTGAAATGCTCCTTAAAGCGCAGAAATACATGAACGCCGAGGACGCGTTGGCTGCTATCAGGGACAAGGATAGAACGGAGGACAAAGGGAAAAGAGAGGACGACCATAGAGGACAAAAGCGAGATCGTTCAGATCATCGAAATAATAACGGAGTCCGAAGGAAAGATGATAAAAGTTCACGGACGGTAAAATTCACTCCTCTTGTTATGCCTGTTGACAAAATTCTGACACAGATTCAAGATGAACATTACCTCAAATGGCCACGGCCATTACACTCGTCCCCTAGCGTCCGTGACAGGAGTAAGTATTGTCGATTCCACAAAGATTATGGCCATTACACTGAAGACTGTAGGGATCTCAAAGAACAAATAGAGGAATTGATACGAAAAGGGAAGTTGCAGAAGTTTATAAAGCAGGGAGGATACAACAAATTCCGAGGTGAAAAAAAAAGGCCAACATGAGTCCTCGTCCAAGAGCGGGAGTCGTCAGTCCCAACCTCCCCAAAATGTGATCGGGGAAATACAGACGATCTCGGGGGGTCCTATCACAGGGTGTTCATTCAAATCACTTAAGAAAGCGCACCAACGACAAGTGAATAGCGTCCACATGGAGCCCCCACCAAAGCATAGATGAAGTGATCAAGACATGACCTTTAACGAGAGCGATGCTCGGGGAGTGAAACAGCCTCACAATGACCCTTTGGTCGTCATGCTTACTATAGAAGGGTTTAACACAAAAAAGGTCCTCGTGGACAACGGCAGTTCTGCTGACATCATCTACTTTCCCGCATTCCAGCAATTGAAACTGGACCAGGAAGACTGCGTCCATTTGACTCCCCCCTCATCAGCTTCAGCGGCGACAGAGTGTACCCCAAAGGCATAGTAACACTGATCGTCACAGTAGGGACATACCCGAGACAATTGACTCGTCATATGGACTTCCTGGTAGTGGATTGTCCTTCGTCATATAACGTCATTATTGGGAGGTTAGGGGACGAGTGTAAAATTCCACCTACTGCCTGAAGGTAAAATTTCCAACAGAAAATGGTATTGGGGAAGTTAAAGGAGAGCAAATTTTAGCCCGGGAGTGTTACCAGGCTGTATTTGCAGGCAAGGAAAACCACATGTTGATGATAGAAGAAAAGGAAGAACCAAAAATAGAAGCGCTGGAGACAGTGGAGCTGATTGAAGGAGAAGCAGCAAAGACAACCAGGATAGGGACGACCCTAAGTCCTGAGATGAAAGCAAAGCTCATACAGTTCCTTCGGGAGAACTTGGACGTCTTTGCTTGGAGCCATGACGATATGCCAGGCATATCTCCCGAAATCATCCAACACAAGTTGAATGTGGATCCAGGAAGGAAACCCATCAAGCAACGACGAAGAACCTTTGCACCCGAGAGAGACCAAGCCGTCGCTGACGAAGTGAGTAAACTGTTGGCGGCAGGCTTCATCAGAGAGGTATATTATCCAGATTGGCTTGCAAACGTCGTCCTAGTAAAGAAAGCCAATGGGAAATGGAGGACGTGTGTGGACTTCACGGACCTAAACAAAGCCTGCCTGAAAGACAGCTTTCCTCTCCCAAGGATAGACCAGCTCGTAGACTCTACAGCTGGGCACAAGTTACTGACGTTCATGGACGCGTTCTCAGGGTACAACCAGATAAAAATGGCTGACGAGGACCAAGAGAAAACCGCATTCATTACGAGTCAAGGGCTATACTGTTACAATGTAATGCCATTTGGACTGAAGAACGCTGGAGCAACTTACCAAAGATTGGTAAACAAAATGTTCGTCAAGCAGATAGGCAGGAACATGGAGGTATATGTTAACGATATGCTCATCAAAAGCAAAGAAGAACTTGCACATCTGGACGATCTGAGGGAAACGTTCAAAACACTCAAACAATACCAGATGAAGCTGAACCCTGGTAAATGCATTTTTGGTGTTGCCTCAGGAAAATTCCTGGGATTCATGGTGTCCCAAAGAGGAATAGAAGCAAATCCCGAGAAGGTACAGGCGATAATCAACATGGCATCACCTAAGACCGTCAAGGAAGTCCAGAAGCTCACGGGCCGAGTTGCTGCACTCAACAGATTCGTCTCTCGAGCAACGGACAAATGCTTACCTTTCTTTAAGACCTTGAAGCAGGCTTTCGAATGGACTAACGAATGCGAAGCAGCATTCCAGGAGCTCAAACTCTACCTCAGCAACCCGCCACTCCTGAGCCCGTCAAAGGAAGGTGAGAACTTGTATTTGTATCTAGCGGTATCATCTACAGCCGTCAGTGCAGCCTTGATCCGAGAAGAAGATCGGAAGCAGCTCCCAGTTTACTACGTTAGCCAAGCCTTCTAAGGAGCTGAGTTCAGGTACCCGAAGATCGAGAAAATCACATTCGCCTTGATAGTAGCCTCGAGCAAGCTCAGACAATACTTCCAGGCAAATCCGATCCTAGTGATGACGGACCAACCCATCAGAAAGTCAATGAGCAAGCCCGAAGCGGCGGGGAGGATGATCTAATGAGCAATTGAACTCAGCCAATTCGACGTGGAGTACCATCCCAGGACGGCCATTAAAGCACAAGCATTGGCAGACTTCATCGCCGAGTTTACTTATCCAGACGATTTCAACCACGCCAGCGAAGACGAGATATGGATAATACAGACTGACGGCTCGTCAGCCCAAAAGAGAGGAGGAGTAGGGGTAGTCATAACTACCCCCAACGGAGAAGTATTGAAGTATGAAGTTCAACTAAAATTCCCTGCCACCAACAACGAGGCTGAATACGAAGGAATCCTGACGGGCCTGAGGCTAGGGAAAGAGCTTGGGGCCAAGAACCTACAGGTCCAGAACGACTCAAAACTAGTAATCGGGCAGGTAAAAGGGGAATACGAAGCAAAAGAAGCACGAATGCAGAAATACCTCAAATTGACGAACACTTAGCAAAAGAGTTTGAAAAAGTGGAGTTCGTCCAAATTCCGAGAAGCCAGAACAGGGCCGCAGACGAAGTTTCGAAAATAGCCTCGTCGGACGGAGCAGAGTCAAGGACGGACCTGATGATGGAGACGCAGAGAAACCCCAGCATAGAAGAAGTCTTAACATTCGTAGTCCGGGGCGAAAGTAGCTGGATGACGCCAATCTTGTCCTTTCTCCAGGATGGACGGTTGCCCCAGGACGCAGATGAAGCCAGGAAGATCAAGAAGAGAGCCGCCAGATTCACGATTCTCAATGACACCTTATACAAGAGAGGTTTCTCCATGCCTTACTGAAGATGCGTGGACGAAGGAGAGGCGGAATACATCCTGAGGGAAGTGCACGAAGGAATTTGCGGGGACCATGCAGGATTGAGATCCTTGGTGAGAAAGATCATACGAACAGGGTACTTCTGGCCAACCATGCAAGATGACGCAGCAAAGTTTGTCAGAAAATGCGACAAATGCCAAAGGTTCGGGAATGTTCAAAACCTGCCATCAGAAAAGCTGACGACGATAACATCTCCATGGTCGTTTGCACAATGGGGAATCAACATCGTTGGCCCCCTGCCCCAAGGCAAAGGTCAGGTAAGATTCCTACTGGTTATTATTGATTATTTTACTAAATGGGTTAAAGCAGAGGCATTAGCGACCATCACCGAGGCCAGAATCCAGAGTTTCGTCTGGAAAAATATAATCTGCAGATTCGGGATTCCGAGGACGATCATATCAGACAACGGACGACAGTTCGATTGCCAAGGTTTCAGAGACTTCTGCTCAGGCCTAGGCATCAAGAACCAGTTTTCATCACCGGGCCACCCACAAGCGAATGGACAGACGGAAGTGACGAACCGCACTCTGCTCAAGATCATAAAGACCAAGCTAGACGATGCAAAGGGTGCCTGGCCAGAGGAACTGCCCAACGTCCTGTGGGCCTACAGAACCACGGCCAGAACCCCAACGGGAGAAACCCCCTTCAGGCTTACATATGGTACAGAAGCAGTGATCCCGGTCGAAGTCGGAGTAACCAGCACCCGGCG
>NW_027069546.1:1377271-1503713 GCF_002906115.3 Quercus suber
TATTCATCTATTATTTTTTTTAGGTTATATGTTCTGGATTTAATTTTTGAAAGGGTATAATAATATATATTTCAATTTTACGTCACGTGTCTCATTTAATTTTAATTTGTGCAAGTGAATTATTGGGTGTAAAAATCGAACAGTCTAAATCCAATTAGATTTTAAATTGGATTTCAATTAGAGTCAATTTTCTGTCAAGTGTCGCATTTAAGTTTTTAATCTTTGTAGTAAGGGAATTATTGGGTGCAAAACTGAAGAGTCTAAAATAAACTAAATTCTAAACTATTCATATTTATATGGGCAAAACTTAGGTACAGTACCTTAGGTTCCATACTTAAATTTTGACTCCGTCCAATTTAACCACCAAGCAATGGTGTTAAAACTAAATTTTCTTTCTTCTTCTTCTTCTTCTTCTTTTTCCTTCTTCCTTCTTTTCCTGTACTGGCAAAAGTTTCTTCCAAACCAAAACCTTTCTCTTCAAACCACCATGACCCTTCTCTTCCAAACCTAAACCCAAAAAAGAAGAAAAAAAAAAATCTCATAGCTCTCTCTCTCGATTTGTGTGTGTGTGTGTGTGTGTGTCTATTTCCTTTCTTCTTTTCTGATCTATGATCTTCTCTCTCTCCTCTCTCTCTCTCTCTCTCTCTCTCTCTCTCTCTCTCTCTCTCTCTCCTCTCTCTCTCTCTCTCTCTCTCGGTGTGTGTGTTATGAATGTGTATTTGTTTCCTTTCTTCTTTTCTAATCTATGATTCTTTCTTCTTTTTTGATCTATGATTCTCTGTGTGGGTGTGTGTGTGTGTATCTATTTCCTTTCTTCTTTTTTTAATCTATGATTCTTTCTTATATTTCTGATCTATGATTCTTTCTTCTTTCTGATCTATGATTCTCTCTCTCTCTCTCTCTCTCTTCTCTCTCTCTCTCTCTCTCTCTCTTTGTGGACAAAATAATGAAAGAGGCTGTGACGATGGCTTTGTTGATTTTAAGAGTGTGGAAGTTTCAAGTATAGCTGAAGAGGGTTCTTTTTTGCAAGGGCAGTGCCACTTATGGTCAGGGTGGTCCCAGGACCACCCTGCCCTGAAAAATAATAATAATACATAATAATTTAAAATTTTATATTTATCTACCTTTAAAAAAAATTTGGGAACACCCAGAATTGTTTTAATGCCAATAAAATTAAATTTTGGTTCATAATTTGAGCAACTTAACAATATCTTAGGGTCTTTCAAACAAAAAGAACCACATGCTTTTATATTCTTCTAAGTCTATATTACAACTTACATTTAGTTTTTACTTTACCTAACACACTATCATTGTACGACTACTTTTCCTTAAAAACATTATAATATATATTATATAACTAATTAGTCAAAGTCACGTAAATTTAACTTTTTTTCATTGTATAACTACTTTTTTTTTTCTTTTTCCGATAATTTTGATTAGAAAAAAATAGTAGTTTTAGTAAATTAAGTGAATAAACTTAAAAAGTTACATAATTTTTATATAACATCAATTAATTCATTATATATAATAAATAATAATAATAAAATTTTTATTTTTATGATTATAATTAAACATGTGATTGTCCATTCTAAGGAAATTTGATTAAATTTACACGAAAGTGTCACTAAATATTATGTTTTTACATTTTGCTATCATATTATTAGTAATAAACTTATTAATTTTTACTTATATAATTTAAAATTTTATTAATTATATTATCTATGACATCACTAGTTCGACCATCGGTAGGATCTCAGTCCGACCAAAAAACCAGTAACCAATCCCTTTTTCGATTCTTACACTGTACTGGTTTATAAAAACCATGGAAAAACCCAAAAAAAAAAAAAAAAAAAAAAACTTGAACGAAAATCTGGAAAAAAATAATAATAAAACCACTAATAAGGCCAAACAAATGCCAATAGAAAAGCCTAGCACAAGATCAATCTCATCTCAGACTAAGACTATCACTACTCCAACACCAACACGATTACATTTTTAATTCAACAAATATTTTTTTTAAAAAAAAATTCTCATTGCCTCAGTGCCTCGTGGATTCACAAGTCATTAAACAATTTAAACTAAAACTAAATCAAACCTAAAGGCTAAAAGGAAATAAGAAACTCACTTACTCTCCCTGCTATTGTCGTCCATCCCTGTTCAGCAATACTAACAACCACAACTAAACTCCACAAGTTTTATGTTGTAAAACTTTATGTATTAGTGTGTTTTTTTTTATTGTTGTTTGTTGTTATTGTTGTTGTCAATATATAAATTTTTTTTTTATTAGATAATGTAATTTATGCTTCTTGAGGAAAACCTTGAAAAAAATTTCTAGAGTCGCCATTGATTTTTTGTTTGAAACCCAGTAGATCTGGCTTTTATTTTTTGATCTTTCCTATTTGGTTACTAAGAAAGTGAGGGAGAATGGTCTGTTTTTGGTTGGAAACCTAGTAGAAGATGTGGGTTCTCTTGCAGTTGCAGTACAGGAAAAAAAAGGAAGAAGGAAAAAAAAAAAAAATTTTATTTTATTGTCGTTTGTTTGAATTGTTAAATTGGACAAATGTCAAAATCTTAAGTATGTAACTAAGTACCGTACCTAAGTTTTGCCCTATTTATATATATATATATATAATTTGAACCGTATAATTATGATTATTTTTAAATGTACACGTGCATATTCACAGAGCTATACACTAGTGATATTGAATGCTTAACGACGCTGTAACTTATATAATATGCTTTTAAGAAAGAAAGTGTTAAAAGAGTAGAAATTCTATCTCCAAAAAAAAAAAAAAAAAAAAAAAAAAAAAAAAAAAAAAAAGGGAAGTGTTGTCAATATTATCATACAGCGCAGGAGAGTTTTGCCTACTTAAACGATACGTCGAAGTCTCTTTTAGTCTTTTCCCACTCCTTTTGGGTGTGGTGGTTGTTCGAGTCGTTTGACTGTTAGCAGAAAAGGGAGAGAGGAGATAACAGAAGGAAGTCGATGATGGAGACAGCAGGTGGGGCTCTTTGTCGGCTCAAATAAATGAGAGACTATTTCCAGGAAATTGAGCAAAATAGTATTTTGCTCTAGCTTGCAAACATCAAATGCTGCTTTTATACTTTTTTTTTTTTTTTTAAGCACTGCTTTTATACTTTGTTGTGAAAGATCACCCAACACATACCTGCATATGATCACAAAAATTCCAAGTCCACTAAGCAGCCGTATAAATAAACCAACTGAATGGAAAAACAAGCCATAAATGTCATGCACATTCGGTGACCAAAAAAAAAAAAGACAAGGATTGAAAATTAGTGCATTCACTTTCAATTGCATTGTGCCTAAGTCAAGTATTTCCTAAATTTCCAAAGCTACTTATACAAAAATTGGAAATTCAAAAGTGGATTTTCCACATAACAAAGGTCTAAACCCAAAAGAAAGCTTTAGTTTTTCCTTGAATCAAGGACATCATTCACCTAACAAATTGAGAAATTTTGATATATCAAAGACATATTATGGACTCTTGATTTTTCTTTTACCATCCAATTTGACAAAATCTTCAAAAGTAACTTTGTTCTAAATAATTATTGGTCCACATTATAAATGATATAAGAGAAAATTAGATTTGAATTTAATGAGGATGTAATACAATCATAATACTCCCCTGTCCCACTTTGTTTGTCCTTTATTCTATTTTGAAATGTCTCAAAATATTGTCCTATTTCTAAAAATAAAAGTCATTAATTTACTAATGTTCCTATTATACCCCTATTAATTTACTAATTCAATTTTTTGATAAATTTATTTAATGGTAGTTTTGGAAACTTATACATTTTTAAAAGGTAAATAAGACAATAAATGATGTTCTTTTAAAAATTTTGACTTTTCAAATAAGACAGATAAAGTGAAACGGAGGAAGTAGAATTCAGATCTTCTAGAGTTCCTAGGGTACTCTGCCAGGTAAATTTCTTTAAATCCTCACCTCTCATTTAAAATTAATGGTTTAAGATGCTGTCACATCATCATTCCACTAACTTATACTCTTAAAAACACAAAAAAGGAATAAGTTTAGGAAGCAGCCGTTATCTTTTAACGTTAGCAAACAGATCCAACTTTTTTTTTATTCTCTTTTTGGATGGAACAAATCTCAAACCCGGGAAATTCATCATCCCACAAATTAGTCCCACCATTTTTCCCATCTAAATCCAAAAGACACTCCTGGGCAAGAAGAAAACCGAACTTTCTTTTACAACTCTCCTACAGCCTTGAAATTTTCAGTTCTTTCAATCACAAATGATGGATCCACCCAGTTCAATCCCTTCAAACCATCCATGGATGACCATTGAAAGCCCAATGGAGGCCAAGTATATTAGCTATCTTACTCTCTCTCTATCCTCTGTTTTATGTCTATTGTCTACTGACTATTAGTTTCTTCCTTTCTCTTTCTTTTTTTTTTCTTTTTTTTTTTTCCGTTTCTTTATTTCATACCTATGGTTGATATTAGATTTTTATTGTTTTGCAATTTCACTGCTGCAAAATTGTTTAATGATTGCTCAAGAAAGGCTGTGTTTTTTTTGGGGCTGTATCCTCTACCTGCAAGATGTTTGATAAATGTTCAAGATAAGTTTTGACAATTAGGACCCCTTTACATATTGTTGAGTTTTGGGTTCCATGGTGTGGGCCATGCCGTGTGAAAGATTTAGAGGGAACTATTCTGCAATTTTTGTCAATGTGGTGACTTGAAAATTGCATTTCAACCTTAGACCCGGGTTCAGTCTTCTCAATCTATACAAAAACATGCTTTTCATGACTTTTAATTAAATCTAGAACTTTTGAATTGACTGGTTCTTCACTTGGATTCAATGAAATTTTTATGATGAACTTGGGTAATTGGGCTATATTCTCTACCTGCAAGGTGTTTATAATTAAAATTCTTAGTCTTTACTTTGTGTTTGCCCCACTATGTTTACAATTAAAAGGCCAAAGCCTGTTTTCAATCTTAAGTGTTGAGTTCAACCTTGAAGTGCAAGTATCTGATGCTTGTCGCAGTTGTCATGGTACAGGAGGTCAATGTCAATGTCTTTCCTTTTAGGTTACTAGAAATAGAATACACTTTCTTGATATAAAATCTATATCAGATATATGTATACCGATCTTTATTGTTCTTTGTTAAATATATTGTTGATATTGATACCAAGTTTGCTATGCCATTCCCTTAATTTGTAGCTTCTGATACAGGGAGTCAAAGATTGAAAGTGATGGTGATAGGTATTATACTTCTTTAATTAAAATTTTTGTTGATTTTAATATCCATGTGTTTGCTTGGGCAGTATATCCTATAGAATTCAAATGATTCTATATGGAAGTGGTCGTGTGTCTTCAACATAGACTCATGAGCCCTTTTTTTACCGTTCTTATGGTGTGTCGTCTAATTATCAAATTATTAGAGTATCATTCATGCAATGATATAAGGTTCTGTAGCTTTTGTTATCAGTTTTGGTAACTCCATTTACTCTATTTTTTTTTATCATCCTATACAATGTACGGAATCCATTGATACAGTAACTAAATTATTATAGTTCATAATTTTTCTCCATGGCTCCCTATCTCCTGTGAATCAAAACCTAACTCCCTTGAACTGCTTTAAGGTACAGGATGCCATGTCATCCTTAGCATGTTCTTCTCTATTGTTAGTCTCATGTCACCACAAGAAAATACAATTTTATTGAGGCCCAAGACATTATCAATAGATAGTTTAAGTTACTCTCATGTCACCATATAACATTTTTATTCTTTGATTACAGCCATTTTGTTTGCTAGAATTGGAGTTCTGTTGCTTCTAGAGAAAGTTCTCATTACTTAAAGAGTATTAATTTTGGTAGAAGGAATACTGGTTCTTCATGTGGAAAAAGCTTGGTTCTTCAAAACTAGAACTTTAATTTTTTGGAAATAGCCTAAATCTAGAACTTTTGAATTGATTGGTTCTTCACATGGATTCAATGAAATTTGTATGATGAAATTTTTTGATAAGTGCTTATTACCCTTTATTTTCACTCAAATGATAATTTTGAGTCTTCTTTGACACTTTGACACTTATTTTAATGTATCATATTGATCTTTACGATCCAACTTTGACACATTTTTTTTCCAGCTTCTAATTTCAAGTTCACTTGAAAGCTTGGATGTTGATGATCTATGATTGCACACTAATTATGCAGGTGGCTATCACTGAGTAGCATTCACAGTGGCTTTTAGGATTTAGTTCTTTGAAAAAAAAAGACAGTAGTAGATCACAATATTTAAGAAGAATATGTACTTATCAAAAAAAAATTAAGAAGAATATGTATCAATAGTGGCTAAAATGCTTCATGTATTACCAATGTTTCAATAGTTATAGATATGTAATGAATAGTTATTGGCAATAATATCAATTTTATCAGTTTTATCTTATTTTGTTATTTCGTAGATGTTTGTAAACTATACATGTAATATAATGTAATTTATTGCTAGACATTCAAATTGCCAATAATATTGATTTAAAATCTAGAAGTTTCAACTTTGCACAAGGTACAGTTGTTTTAAAGAAGGGAAAATGCTACATATCAAAGGCCTATCCCCTATTCTATAAAGGGACAATCTTAACAAAAGAAAAATGTAACATTGGCAGCATTAATAATGGTCTATCCCCTCCTCTCTTTTACAACAGAGACAATCTTAACAAAAGAAAAATGTAACATTGGCAGCATTAACAATGGCCTATCCCCTCTTCTCTTTTACAACAAGGACAATCTTAACAAAAGAAAAATGTAACATTGGTGGCATTAACAAAGGCCTATCTCCTCTTCTCTTTTTACAACATCCATAGCATTGGCAGCATCAAAATCACATACCTATACATATTTCAAAAACCCAAGGTTATCTTTTGATAACTTAGTAAAGGCAAAAAAGGAAAAAAAAAAAAAAAAAAACTTTCCATCATTTGTTAATCATTTACCAAGAAAATTCATGTGAGCATCATAATTATTTATTGTGTCACCCAAAGGAACTTGTGCTTGATCAAACCCAACATCCATCCCCTACAAGAAATTATAATGATTTGGTGTCATCTATGTCACTGCATAAAAGCACATGCCACTTGTTAATAGCTTAAAAAAGCTGAATGAACAAGTTCACCATTAATGAATCAATGAAATTGTTTTGGCATCTATTTCCCTGGAGACCTTCATATGTCATCCATGCCATTGAATTAGGTGCCTAATCAGTTTCCTATATCACAAATCACAAATAGTTCTTGTTAAAACTTTCAGATTTTTAGCAGTAAAAATTCTTTAAAATTGCTTACCTACAAACTCACAAGATTGCTCACCTTATGTGAATAGCATTGCACAAGTGAGATAGAGTTATTGTAATTTATGAGAGAAGAGTTATTGTTTTCTTGTATGGTAAGATATAAGGAGTTAGTTTAACCAAGAATAAAAAAAATAAATTGTTTGTACACAATGCATGTAAATTTGTCAATATTTTTTGCATCAAGAGCATACCTTGGATAATTGATGTCTAACAGTATTTTTCGTTGAAGTTTTTTTCTTTCTCCTTGATTGTTGTTCAACCCAACTTTTACATCTTTTTCGACCCTTACAACCTTCTTTCTTTTTGAGGCCTTTAACCTTTTCAACTAAATTCTTTATAGGTTCTCCATGATCCACAATTTCACTACCACCCAATGACTTTTGATCTTTAGAATTATCAAGACTCACACTTGAAAATTTCATGGCAATATCTTCAACCTGCTTTTCTAATTCCTTTGTAACACTCTCTACCAAAGCATATGCTTCTTCGATTTCAACAGCTCGTGAGGCTAATCTAACTAACCTGGGACATAGTCTTCTATACCATTGTGTAACTTTTAAGTTAACATCCCCATGAACATCCTTCCCAATACTATCTATGACATACCCATTTTTTTCTTCTCTTGTCCATCTCTTCAAAATGTAAGCATCAGGAATTATCTTTATATCAAGTATGTCGAAAACCTTCAAAGCATGACAACACAAAATCCCAAATGTTTCAAACTTCCTACAACTGCATGAGATTGTCCTACTAATAGGACTACACAATACTTTATATTCTCCAACTTTCTCAAGAAGCACAATAGTATATTCATGCATTGGTTGGCTACAATTCCGATCTTTTATTATTGTAGCTGATGCATAGTCATACTCATTTTGGAACACTTTAAATATTGTAGGGGTATACACCTGTGATGCTTGCTTCAATAAAGGTGAATTCTTCAAGCACAAAGGAGGCAATTTTTCCCTAGCATTATACTCAACCTCTAACTCTTTATCTCGCTTTTGCCCTACTACCATCTCAAAATGCTCAAAAAATTCATCCATATTCAAATCTAATTTCAAGTAATCTTTCAAATCCCCATTCAAACTTTCACTAAGCTGAGTACTTCGCATTCCCAAAGTAACTACCTTCTTCATGTAATAGTTAGCCCATTTTTCCTTCAATTTGTATATACCATTTAACCAACTAAGATCCTTAATTGTATAGGTCTGAATCATTTTATTCCAAGCTTCTTCAAATTCACTCTCATTCTCATACTTATACATGCAGTCTTTAAAGTCTCAGAGGAACAACGAGCCATCCTTCATCAAATTTCCCAATTTCTTGATTCCATTTTGCATTATGTGCCAAGTACATAATCCATGCCACGTCTCCGGCATCACCTCAGCTAATGCCTTTGCAATAGCAAAATCTTGATTAGTAAAGATAGATTTAGGCTTTCTACCAGCATGTGCTTTTAAAAAACTCTCAAAAAGCCATTTGAATGATTCAGCTGTCTCATCATATAAAAGTGTAGCCCCAAAAATCACCATCTCTCTATGGTGATTGAAACCAATAAACACAGCTAAAGGTCTAAATTCTTTATTTGTGCCAAATGTAGTGTCAAAACTAAAAACATCACCAAAATGGGCATAATCATTTATCATTTTAGCATCAACCCAAAATATATTAGTTATTTGCTCCTCGATATCCAACTGTACAGCATAATGGAACGATGGATTATGAATCAATTATTGTTGAAAATACCTTAATAAACTACCGGCTTCACCATATATCAAGCTTCGTTGTCATCTAGTTTGAAGATAGTTTTTTTGATCAATTCCAGTGTAGCCAAGATTAGCCCTTCCACCAGCCTCTCTACTCATTAACTCATGTATCTCCTTAGGCTTAATTCTAGAAGCATAAGCTAAATCAATAGCAAAAGCTTGGACATCAGACAGCTTTCGTTCTGATCGCATCATGAAAGTAGTTGCTGCAAGATGAAGAACATGGTTGTGCTTCGATACAAAATCGTACTCCTTGTACTTTCCAGTCTCACGAACTAATGAAACACCCAATCGTATTATACAATTAGTCCTTGTTTCTTGTCGAGGTTGATTGGTTAGATGATCTCGTTTATCAGGCTTACGAGTACCCTCTTTAGAACACAAAAATCTTCTCGATGTTGTTTCTCCATCTATCTTACTTTTATTTGTACAATGCTTTCAAACACTAAACCCCATTTGTTTTCCATAATTTTTCCAAAACATCCAAGCTGCCTCTAACGTATCAAACTCCATACCAACCTTTGGGGTACAATCATTCATGGTATCCTTTTTTTGACAAGAAATGTCCATCATCCTATAAAAATACAACCAAAAATAAAATAAAAAATAAAACTCAATTCCAATTAACTGAAACTAAATATTTCAAATATTACTAATATACCAAGGTCCCATTACTAATATACTCAAACTAAATAGACAAGTTTGAAACAATCATGGCAATAGCTAAACCCAATAACATGAAAAGAAAAGCACCAAAGCAGATTTCCAAATCCAACAGCTTGCAAATCATTAGAAAAACCAGCAAAAACATAAAGCAAATTTATTACACCAGAAGATATATATTGGCTTCTAAAAGACAATAAAAACAACAAAAAGTAAAATAAAAATGAATGGAGTTCAAGTTTTCTGTGGTGCACGTGCAACATTGCTTACAAGTAGAAGAAGAGTGCAAAAAAAGGGCTGCAAAGATAAAAGGATATAAAACTACAATCAGGTACTAAAACCAAAAACGTAAAGACTAAAACTGAAGGATAGGATATCTAAAGAGCAGATGAGGATTAGCATTATGTAAATAAAAAGTAAAAAAACAGCATTGAAAGACATGTGACATCTAAAAATTAATTATTAATTATTAGAAACTTTTTTTTTTTTTTTTTTAATCTTTTATTATTGCAGCTAATGCATAGTCATACTCATTTTGGAACACTTTAAATACTGTAGGGGTATACACCTGTGATACTTGCTTCAATAAAGGTGAATTCTTCAAGCACAAAGGAGGCAATTTTTCCCTAGCATTATACTCAACCTCTAACTCTTTATCTCGCTTCTGCCCTACTACTATCTCAAAATGCTCAAAAAAATCATCCATATTCAAATCTGATTTCAAGTAATCTTTCAAATCCCCATTCAAACTTTCACAAAGCTGAGTACTTCGCATTCCCAAAGTAACTGCCTTCTTCATGTAACAATTAGCCCATTTTTCCTTCAATTTGTATATACCATTTAACCAACTAAGATCCTTGATTGTATAGGTTTGAATCATTTTATTCCAAGCTTCTTCAAATTCACTCTCATTCTCATACTTATACATGCAGTCTTTAATGTCTCGGAGGAACAATGAGCCATCCTTCATCAAATTTCCCAATTTCTTGATTCCATTTTGCATTATGTGCCAAGTACATAATCCATGCCACGTATCCGGCATCACCTCAACTAATGCCTTTGCAGTAGCAAAATCTTGATTAGTAAAGATAGATTTAGGCTTTCTACCACCATGTGCTTTTAAAAAACTCTCAAAAAGCCATTTGAATGATTCAGCTGTCTGATCGTATAAAAGTGCAGCCCCAAAAATCACCATCTCTCTATGGTGATTGAAACCAATAAACATAGCTAAAGATCTAAATTCTTTGTTTGTGCCAAATGTAATGTCAAAACTAAAAACATCACCAAAATGGGCATAATCAATTATCATTTTAGCATCAGCCCAAAATATATTAGTTATTTGCCCCTCGATATCCAACTGTACAGCATAATGGAACGATGGATTATGAATCAATTGTTGTTGAAAATACCTTAATAAACTACTGGCTTCACCATATATCAAGCTTCGTTGCCATCTAGTTCGAAGATAGTTTTTTTGATCAATTCCAGTGTAGCCAAGATTAGCCCTTCCACCAATCTCTCTACTCATTAACTCATGTATCTCTTTAGGCTTAATTCCAGAAGCATAAGCTAAATCAATAGCAAAAGCTTGGACATCATACATCTTTCGTTCTAATCGCATCATGAAAGTAGTTGCTGCAAGATGAAGAACATGGTTGTGCTTCAATACAAAATCGTACACCTTGTACTTTCCGGTCTCACGAACTAATGAAACACCCAATCATACTAGACAGTTAGTCCTTGTTTCTTGTCGAGGTTGACTGGTCAGATGATCTCGTTTATCAGGCTTACGAGAACCCTCTTTAGAACACAAAAATCTTCTCAATGTTATTTCTCCATCTATCTTACTTTTATTTGTATAATGCTTTCGAACACTAAACCCCATTTGTTTTCTATAATTTTTCCAAAACATCCAAGTTGCCTCTAACGTATCAAACTCCATACCAACCTTTGGGGTACAATCATTCATGGTATCCTTGTTTTGACAAGAAATGTCCATCATCCTATAAAAATACAAGCAAAAAAAAAAAATAATAAAAATAAAACTCAATTCCAATTAACTAAAACTGAATATTTCAAATATTACTAATATACCAAGGTTCCATTACTAATATACTCAAACTAAATAGACAAGTTTGAAACAATAATGGCAATAGCTAAACCCAATAACATGAAAAGAAAAGCACCAAAGCAGATTTCCAAATCCAACAGCTTGCAAATCATTAGAAAAACTAGCAAAAACACAAACCAAATTGATTACATCGGTAGATATAGATTGGCTTCTAAAAGACAATAAAAACAGCAAAAAGTAAAATAAAAATGAATTGAGTTCAAGTTTTCTGTGGTGCACGCGCAACATTGCTTACAAGCAGAAGAAGAGTGCCAAAAAGGGCTGCAAAGATGTACAGTCAGGTCCTAAAACCAAAAACGTAAAGACTAAAACTAAAGGACAGGATATCTAAAGAGCAGATGAGGATTAGCATTATATAAATAAAAAGTAAAAAACAGCATTGAAAGATGTGACATCTAAAAATTAATTATTAATTATTAGAAACTTTTTTTTTTTTAAAGAAAAATCCATCCAGATCAACAAACATAATATGCACTCTCTGTTAACAATTGGCATCATTTAATTTTCCCTCCATTTCCTCCAGCTAAATGTATTCAAATAAGCTCTCTCTGAGATGCAAAGATCTTAAACTTCTTACTTAAGAAATCAACCTTCAAAGACAACCTATATGAACAAGAATTCAACTTTCCACATTAAATCTAATAAAAACTGAAACAACCAAGCAATCAACAGCCAATTCCAATGCCAATAAACAAAAAACAAAATGAAGCAAGATTGTACCCAAGGTATCTCAAGAGCTTCAAACTCAAACGGGTGATCAAGAAGGTCTCGACGGCGGCATGGCCAACTTTCAATGACGTTGTCAAAGAGTATATATATATATATATATAATTATTAATTATAATAATGAATTAATTATTATAATGGCCCTACGTATCTTCATCTTAATTAATTAATTAATTAATAATTTAGGCCTATGTATATATCTTCAACTTGAATCATTCTTTTCTCCTCTCTGATTATGGTGGCCTTGCTCTTTGTCTAAGATTATACTACAGGTAACAAACTAGTACAACTAGCTTCTTTGTCTACTCTATTTCTTATTTTGAACATTTATCAAACACCTTGCAAGCAAAGGATATAGCCCCAAAAAAACACAGCCCTTCTTGAGCAATCATTAAACAGTTTTGCAGTAGTGAAATTACAAAACAATAAAAATCTAATATCAACCATTGGTATGAAATAAAGAAACGAAAAAGAAAGAGAAAGGAAGAAACTAATAGTCAGTAGACAATAGACAGAGAACAGAGGATAGAGAGAGAGTAAGATAGCTAATATACCTGGCGTCCATTGGGCTTTCAATGGTCATCCATGGACGATTTGAAGGGATTGAGCTGGGTGGATCCATCATTTGTGATTGAAAGAATTGAAAATTTCAAGGCTGTAGGAGAGTTGTAAAAGAAACTCCGATTTTCTTCTTGCCCAAGAGTGTCTTTTGGATTCAGATGGGAAAAATGGCGGGATTAATTTGTGGGATGATGAATTTCTCAAGCTTGAGTTTTGTTCCATCCAAAAAAAAAAAAAAATTGGATCCGTTTGCTAACGTTAAAAGATCATGGTTGCTTCCTAAACTTATTCATTTTTTGTGTTTTTAAAAGAATAAGTTAGTGGAATGGTGATGTGGCAGTATCTTAAACCATTAATTTTAAATGAGGGGTAAGGATTTAAAGAAATTTACCTAGTAGAGTTTCCTAAGAATTCTAGAAGATCTGAATACTTTCAACACCATCAAAATTTCTATCATTCGTCTCTCACAAAACGGTCCACAACACAAAAGGGAGTAGCATTCCAAACCCAAAAATCCACGATAAGCAAAATCAAAACTAAGAACCAATAGAAGATATACCCCATCGTTCTCTTCACTTTGGTTTGGTTTGTTCTGGGTTTGTTTGTTTTTTATCAAAACATAAAGTTGTTTCCTTTAGAGCATTCGCAGCAGTTGAGCTAGATAGCTATAATACTATTTTAGCTCCACCAAAACACAAAAAACACCCTTACAGCAATGGAGCAATAGTTAAAATTTTTAAATGAATTGCTATAGTGCACATCTATAGATAAATGTGCATTGTAGCTTGGAGCAAAAAAAATATATATTATTTTATTAAATTTCTCTCTCCTCTTCCATTAAAAAAATATTTTCTCTTTCTTTCTTTTTCTCTCTCTCTCTAACTTCTCTTCTTTCTTCCTCTTTCTTCCTCTTCCAGTCCTCCATTTTAATCAGACCATGCCTCTCTACTCAATCCGTTGCTCCTCTCTACTCAGTCCTCACACTTCATTTTTGCCCAGCACCGACCGAAGCCTAGCCCAGCGCCGACCACTCTTTGCGTTCTCCACAACTCCACCCCCCCCCCCTCTTTGCTATCTCATGCCTAGCGCTGACATGGTTCTCTATCTCGCATTTTCTCTCTCTATATCTCCACCTCAAAGGTCGAACCTCCGAGCTCCACCATCTCTTTGCTATCTCATGCCCAGTGCCGATGTAGGTTTGTGTTTGTGTTTTCCGATCTGTTGTGGGCAGTGGGCTTGTGTTTGTGTTTGTGGCAGTGGGTTGCTTGTGCTCGTGGTGGGTGGGTTTTTTTTTTTTTTTGCTGTGGAGTGGCGGTGGTGGGTGTGACTGTGGCTGAGGAAAAAGATTGGAGATTTGGGTTTTTTTTTTTTTTTTCCCTGAGTGGCGGTGGTGGGTGTGACTGTGGCTGAGGAAAAAGATTGGAGATTTGGGTTTTTTTTTTTTTTTTCCCTGCTATGGACTGCTGGTGGTGGTGGTGGTGGCTGTGGCTGTGGCTAATAGTAGAGGTGGTTGTGGTTGGGGCTGTGATGTTTTTTTGGGTAGTGGAATATATTATATTTATTGTAGTGGTTATAATATTTTATTATAATGTTTATATTATTTTATTGTGTTGAAGGCTAAAATAGATCTATTGATGCAACATGTGTGTAGGTAAAATAAATAAAGTAACTCTTATTGGTGCTAAATAGCTAAAATTATATATCCACTGCTGTGAATGCTCTTATTGGGTTTGATTCAATTTCAGTTCAAAGGGTGGGTTTTTTTTTTTTTTTTTTTGTGGAGTTTGGATTCTTAAAGAGACGGGTTTTTCAAAGAAGCTACAAGTGGAAGGAGGGCTAGTAGGCCTCCAACAGCTAAAGCAGCAAGAATACCAGAGATGTTGTCTTGCCCACCAGCACCAAGGAAGCGTAGAACTACACCAAGATGTCATTTTAATGATGTAAGGGTGTTCTTTACTCCTTATGAGTTGGACACAGTTTTCAAAAGCAATGTTGAGAACGCTAATTGAGCTTTCAGGAAGAGAAAAATTAGAGGTGAGTAGTTGGCCAAAAAATTAGAGTTAAGGTTTTTTTTTTTTTTTTTCTATTTGGGTTTTTATTTATTTTTAATATTAATCTCTATTCTCTGTTGATGGTTGGTGAAGACTGGAGAGAAGTGTATGTACAAATATATGATATTTTATCAAATGGGTATTAGTTTATCGTTTTTCAAGTTTATTGCTTTCTAGTGGATACTTTTGGTTGCTAAAGTTGTTTTTAGTTCTGCATTGTGCTTGTGTTTGAATGGAATGAGTGTTATTGCATTGTTTTTTTTGCTTATATGTCACTGTTCATAAGAGAAATAATAGTTAGGCACTTACAAATAGGATGCTAACCTAGGACTGGACCATGCATTTACCTTAGCAACATCCTCAAAGCAATGTAGCAGTGTATTGAGTGAAGCTTGAGAATGTATTTCTTATGCAGATAATATTCTCAACTTGGCTAATAAGGTTTTACTAGTTATTAAGCTTCTTATAAGTGATGATGATGTAGAGGCTTAGACAATTTGCAATGAATTCAAGTGGCTTGCTAGCGACTAACCTAGCTAAACAACTAGAAAGAACATAAAATAAAATATGATTTGGCTTGTAAGTATGTAACATAAGGATATTTAATAAGATCATTACCATTGACTGAGGAGATGTAACTTTCAATTTTCTCGGAAGAGCTGCAAATTGCACTAGGTTCAGTATCGTTATAGTCATCATAGTTTCTCCATAAATCAAATTCATCATGGGAACCATCACAATAATTACAAAGTTTACTGCTGCATATTGTTTGGGTGAACATTTCCACATCTTGCTTATATACTAAACTGAGCCCACATTTCCACACATACAACCCTGGCCTAGTGCTCTCAAATACAACCTCAATCTGATTGAATTCACCACTCCAAGCAATAGCAAACCAATCATCACAAGGAAAATACAATAGCCAAATGTGCCTCGCAACAAGTTTTGTGCTACAAAAAATTTTACATTGAGAAGTCTACTGTGGCAGAAGACAATTCCCCAGGGTGTTTAACCCACTTAAATAATATTCAATTTTATTTAGTCATTAAGTATTAGGCTTCCCCTGCAGCATCAGCTTGGAACCTGTTATTTTTGAATAATTTCCTTTAAGAGTATGACATTCCTCTCCCCTCCCCGATAAGTGCAGCTGACATTTTTCATCCTGGCCCTATTCCAAATTACAGACTTAAGTGATAAAAGCTTGGTTCCTGTTGTCTTGAAAACTTCATGACATTTTTCAAATACCCTTAATCGCACAAACTCAGTGACATTTTCAGTATTTGACAATGTATTAGAAGCCTAAGGCCATTATTCTAATTTCACACATGCATGTATCCCTAGTAATAGCTGAATAGGATATATATATATATATATATGCATGCTATGAACCCTGTAACTTTGTTGTAGCTGTCATAATAAAACTGTAGCAACTCCATGGCCACAGCAATAATTTTAGGTGAACCATGCGATTCTAGTGTGTACGTGCGAGCTCACACACTCACATGTGTTGATCTTCTCTATTTCTTTATTTTCTGTAGTCCACATCTCAAAAATCCAGGGTTTGGATTCATGTTTTCTAACAATATAAACAATGGAAAAAGCGAAATGTCAATTGAATGTTTAAACAAACATCTTTTTCATAACTGAAAGATGTTTATGGTAAAGCCCCTTTATGCTATAAAACATACTTGTACAATGATATGTTATTGAATTTTCTAGATAAGTAATCATTTGATATGTTCTTAAATATAATAATAAACAATCATTATAAATAAACATGTGGGCAAAATCTAGACCATAGAGTTGTAACCTCTGTACACAATTTTTGCTCTCTTTTTTTTTATCGGTAAGTTATGCACGCACCCGATGGGCCTTGAACCCACGATCTCACCCAATGAGCTCTAGTTATACTAGCACCTCCTCCCCTAATAAGTTCTAGGTGGAGATTGCAGTTCTAAAATGCCAATTATGAAAATTGGTATGGTTTTAAAATGCCTTGTTTAGTAAAAGAAAATGCAAACTAATTGGTGAGCAAACTTAGGTTTTGAGCTCACAAACACCTTGATATTCTTATCATTCAATTTGACTATATTGAAAAAGATTCGTCAAGGCTCCATTTTCTCTCTCCAATTTCTGGAAGATAAATTGAAGAAAAATGATAGATCCTCCCCAAACTTCATGGTAAAGCATCCACCAGTGCAAGTGAAACCCCAAACAAGAACATTATTTGGGAAAATTCCAAGATAGTTTTACTGCAACAACAGAGCCTTGTTGATAAAAAGGCATATATTGTTTTTAATAACTTTTTGCACTTTTCAGTTATTGCTAGAACTGTACATTACATGACTTCAAAATTTTACCTATATCATATGGCATCAACACATCATAGAAAATTTGGCATTGAACACCCTAACTGCATGTTATTTTTCTGGTTCATTGTCCACTATATATACACTAGCGAAAACTTAAGTAAGATTAGATTTAATGAAAAGTAATTTGCTAAAAACTAAGCCAATTGGAGCAAAACAATGACGTTAAGTCATGAACAACGAAATGGAGCTTCACTAATCTAAGAAACATGAAATCACATCAAAAGTAGTAACAAATACAAATGCGATTTATAAATTTGAAATTCTACATCAATACAATGTTTTCTTTGAGTCTGAGTTCATGATCGGATAAAAATTTTATGAAGAAAATGCTAGAAAAACACAAATAACACTTTTAGCCAGTACCTAGTGATCAGCCTAGCAAAAGCCATTCATGGCCTATCCATCCATTGAGATGATTTCAAGGCACTAAGATGACAACGTAGCTGCATTGCATGCTTACAGAACTAAATTGCTCCAAAAAATCAAAAAATGGTAGCTCAAAATATAATGGTCACAATTATGAACCCAATTTCCGTAGTTTGGAATCACTGCTTAATTTCATAAAGGCTTTGAATATTAATACTATTGTCTTTGTAAAGAAAAAAAAAATTACAAATCTATCAACTCTATTTAACCCAAAGCCACCCCCAACACCAAAATCTGTGTTTGTGAAATTTACAAATCGATAAACTCTATTAAACCCAAAGCCACCACCAACACCAAAATTTGACATGCACACACAATCGGGCATCATACCCATCCTTAATGGACAAAATTTCACATGGGTTTCGATCGAGATGGATAAACTTTGGGAGAAAATCGAAGCGTACCTAAAATAGGTTTTGATTGGAGCCGTTGGAAAGCCCTTTTTCCTTGCGTCGGTGAAGTCAACAAATAAACTCTCCTCCTTACTGAAAATGGCGCGAACAGAAAAACTATTCCTACAAATAGAGAGAGGATCGGTGAGAGAGGATCTATGAGAGAGAGAGAGAGAGAGGTTTTACCGATTGATGAGGGAGGCTAAAAGGCGTGAGGTTTGTGGGTATTGGGTTGAGAGCGACGACAAGATTAGGGATCGGGAGTTGAGAGTGAGCTGAGAGTGTTTTTCAAAGGTTTTTTTCAATTGTGTTGAAATTTAGGGTTTTTTCCAATTTATAGCAAACTTAGAGCTGCGTTTGATTAAACGCAGCTTCAACATGTCTAGAGTTGTGTTTAATCAAGCACGCGACCCTATAACTGTTTAAGTTGCGTTTATTAAACGTAGCTCCAGATGTGTTTAATTTGCGTTTAATCAAACGCAATTCTATAAGGTTCAAGCTGCGTTTATTAAATGCAGCTTTGGGATATATGGAAAAAAAAAAAAAAAAAAAATTTCCTTGAATGGGTCTATAGTAAAACGCAGCTTAAGGCCTTTCCAGCTAAACATAGCCTCAGCATCACAAAATGCGGCTTCAGAGCTACTCTATAGCCATGTTTAGAAAACACAGCTATACGTCTAAGGGTGGAGCTGCATTTTCCAAAAACGTGGCTCAAATTACCCCCTATAGCTGTGTTTTTGAAAAACGCAACTTAAAAGCGCATTTTTTGTAGTGATAGCAATCCACATGTATATTAAGAGGTTATTTTATCATAATATGCGGTTTTTTTTTTTTTTTAGTTAGGTTTTTAGCGTTGGTCCATTCGATGATGCATACTTAAAATCAAATTCATGATTTCTTTTAGTTGATATAAAAGTTGGTTAAAGAGCCTCCTTCTAGAAGGATTCCAAAACTTGCTAATTGGAGAGGCCCGCTTAAGCGGAGGCCAAAGCTCACTCTAAGCATTTAAAAAAGGAGGGTTCAAGCAACTCATCAAAGCACGCTCAAGTGAGGACCATTGCTCGAGACTTGTTCGAGTAAGACTTAGGAAATAAAAACCTTGCTCTGTTTCAACTTTGTTAATTTCAATCACCACTTTAACCTTGGATTAAACACCTATATAAAGCAGTTTGAAGTTCAAACAATATTTTATTAGAGCAAGAAAGGTTGGAAACCCGAAGCTATGGAGAGAGAAATCTTTGCCTACATCCCTTGCGCTTTAATGAGAAATTCATGCTAATTATCAACTATACTTGTCATCCAAGGGTTTTAACCCCAAAGTTATCCTTTTGGTGAGTTCACAATAGAACAAATCTTCAAGGAGGTGTCTTGGAGTGGACTAGAGGTTTTGGCTCATTGAAATAGACATGTCATTCATGAAGGGATCCATATAAGAAGAAGTTAAGAGTTCTAAAGTTGTTGTGGCAACACTAGTGAGTTATCTATTGGTTATAGAGTCTCGGTGTAAAAGTTTTATGTTAACTCTACGAAACTCCTTTTATAGTGGATTGCCTTAACTAAGGTGCGTGATCCCATAGTGATTTTATTTTTAAGAAACATTCTCCATCGAATTCTCACTTTTGTCACCGAATCCTATGTTTACCATACTCTCTAAACTTATTATCTTACTTCATAATTTGCAGACTTGCTGATTTATGGTCAATAATTATAATCATGGTTGCCAGGATTATTGGGATAAGATCGTACTGTCGTATTGAGAATTGTGTGATTCTTTATTTTTGTGAAAAACAAAATGAGAAGTCACAATAATGATGATATATATAAAATGAAGGGTTGCTCGACCCAAAAAATATTATAAAGAAATTTCATAGTTTATCAATGTTGTTGGGCATCGTAGGCAGGCCGCCAAACAGCATGAAGGGGTAGTGCTGATGCACATTCAACCACCTCCACATAGTTTATCAATAAAAAGAGAGACCCTTTGAATATCTCGCCCAGGGACAAGTCGTGCATCCTGTGCGAGAGTAGCTTTTAGATCTAATTGAATAAACCTATGGTCTTGACTTTTGAAGTTGTCTTCTCTGCAATTGTCTGGCTTTCTTATTGTACATATAGAAAATTAGAAAGTGCAACTGACCAATTTGGTACGAGTTTGTTAGAGCATTTACAATGATAGTGACATTATAGCTAAATTGCTATTATACCACCCAAAATACTAAAAAGTAGACCACATTAATTATGGTATAGTTAAAAATTTTGCAAATGAGTTACAGTGAATTGTCATCTTTAGCAGCACACTATAGCTACCAAATTATTATTTTTTTTTTTTAAATAGTAGGTTGGATGTGAAATGCAAAAATGTTAATTTTTTAATTTTCCTTGCAAATCAAACACCAAACACTAGAAAAACAATTAAATAGTTCTTCCATAAAATGTTTCCAATTGAAAATATTTTTTGTGAAAAAATTTTATGTTGAAATTAGCACAACCTAGATTGGGTTTGGCATGAACCCATTAACCAAAGTCCACTCTAGGTTTTTATCCAAAAAAAGAAAAGAAAAGAAGAAGTCCACTCTAGGTAAGATGATGCTGAAGTTGGGCTGGATTAGGCTAATCAAGATGAGCCCAACCCATTTCCGAAAATCAAAAGCCGAATTATAGAACAACAACAATTTAAATGACTCAAAAAAAGAAGTTGTAGAACTTACATAAATACAAACCATTTTTGAGTTTAGGTTATCCAGTTGTTCATAAACATCATCTACATAAATAAATTCTTACAAAAGGGTGTCACTTTTATCTCTCTGTGTTAGACACTTAGTGGATTCCACAGAGCACTGCATATAATACAAACGCATGAAAAAATCACCACTGTAAAACAATTTATTCCCTCCCCCCCAAATCACAGTTGACCATTTCGGAAAAAAAATTAAATCATTTCATTTCCCCTAGGCCTTCAAGCTGATTCTGTAAATCGATTACTTCAAGTTTAATTTGCTAGACCTGCTGCAAGCCTCGCTTTTAGGTCTTTCCTTAAGATTTTGCCTGATGGGGCCTTAGGAATTGTATCTGTGAAGAATACCCGGTTGATTCTCTTGTAAAACACAACCTACACAAAAAGCAACCACCCCCGTTATATCAATATTTTACATAAACTATGAAAATAGTCATGGTAAATAATTCATGGTACATGTTGATTAGTCTAGTTAATGGGTGCCCTTTAAGCATCAATTAATCATCAATTTTAGGAAATTTTTTTATAGAAAATTAAAAAATTGTCAAAAAATCAGTTATTTTTTTATTTTCTTATAAAAAAAAGTTTTTAAAAATGATTTATTAATGAACTTAATGGCATCCATGAGTGAAATCATTATTTAATTTATTGGTGACATAACATTGGAGTAACCTTAAGAATTCAATAGAAATAAAACGTTTTCCTATTCGAATATGTTTTTTTTTTTTTTTGTTTTTTTAACGCACCTGTCTTGAGATATATTGCTTGATGTCTTCCTCGCTAATTTTGGAACCATTTGATTTTACTACAAATGCAACAGGAACCTCTCCTGCAGCCTCATCTTTCAAGCTGAAACAAATCAAGGGAAGGTATTAGCACCTAAACATTTTAATCAATTTTTTTTTTTCTTTTTCCTTTCTTAAATGAATAAGAAAAATATATCAGAAAAAGAAAAAGGGAGTCCCAGGCCCATATTGATGCCAAAAGTCAAGAAAGGAAATAAGAGACTAGGGGTGAGGCCCAATCCATAAAAGTCAAATTGTGGACCTATAAACGTTTGGGATCCACTTATTTTGTTGAAACTGAAAATTTTTTACTGAAAATATTGTAGATAAAGGTAAAAGTTAGCTAAAATAGTAGTGGAACTCATGAATAGTACCAAAAAGTGCAGTGGAACCCATAAATAGTACTAAAAATAAGTTAAATAGTAAAATAAGTTGGCAAAAATAAGTGGTGCCAAACGGACACTAAGGGTCTGTTTGCATACCACTTATTTTGCTGAAACTGAAAATTTATTACTGAAAATTTATTACTGAAAAAACTATAGATAAAAGTAAAAGTTAGTTGAAATAGTGCAATAAGGCCCATAAATAGTATCAAAAAATATAGTGGGGCTCATGAATAGTAGAAAAAATAAGCTGAATAGTGAAATAATTTTCATTTTTAGGTAGTATCCAAATAGAGTCCAAATTTTCTATCCCACTTTTCCTGCTCCACTCTATATTACACAAATAAAAACTTGCCACATGTTTACCTAATTAATTAAATACTACCATTATTGACTTATTAATATTACCATTATTAATTAATGGTAATATTTAATTAATTAGGTAAACATATGGCAAGTTTTTATTGGATACCGCTTATTTGGATACTGCTTATTAAGTGACCATTATTAATTAAAGGTCTATTCAGATACTACTTATTTTGCTGAAATTGAAAATTTATTGTTGAAAGAAGTATAAATAAAAATAAAAGTTAGTTGAAATAGTACAATAGGACTTATGAATAGTACCAAAAAATATAGTGGGGCTCATGAATAGTAGAAAAAATAAGCTGAATAATGAAATAATTTTCATTTTTAAGTAGTATCTAAACATAATTCAAATCTTTTGTCCTCTTTTTCTTACTCCACTCTATACTCTACCAATAAAAACTTATCACATATTTACCTAATTAATTAAATAATCCTATTATTGACTTATTAATACTACCATTATTAATTAATGATAATATTTAATTAATTAAGTGAAGACATAATTAATTAGACGGGACAGAAAAATTGGACCAAATAAAGGGCTAAGACATAATTAAATGTGGGGGGAAACTTTGCTCAAAAAAAAAAAAAAAAATGTGGGGGGAAACTTACGGTACAACGGCAGCATCAGAAATGTTAGGGTGGGCAATCAACATCGCTTCCAGCTCTGCGGGGGCCACTTGGAACCCTTTGTATTTGATCAACTCTTTCAATCGATCAACAATGAAGAGCTCATCATCATCGTCAATGTACCCAATATCACCAGAGTGCAACCATCCCTCGTTGTCTATGGTTCTTTTTGTAGCCTCTAGGTCATTAACATAACCTGACCAAAAATCATGGCTAAATTAAATATTACATGGGTCAAAATAAATATATTTGACTAATTTTTTCTTATTAAAAAAAATGTAACACTTATTTTGCTCAAAAACTATAGGAAAATTAATGATTTGTATATTATTGGAATTTTTAAATTGTTATCGACAAATAAATTATGCCCTCCTATTATGAAATTGGCTAGTTCCAGCATTGGATGAAGAAGGTCCAGTTATTTTCCCCATTTTATGAAAGGATAATTTTTTTTTTTTTGGCATATAAATTGTTTTAAGAAATTTTTAATACTTTTTTCATGAGAAATATAAAATATTATTAAAAAAAAAGTTAATTGTTTTTTCTTTCATAAAAAGTTTTTAAAAATATTTTTTAAACTAGTGTTTTTAAATTATCTGTTAGCTTTTCACAACTATAATATATATAATATTAATCGAAATTTTTATTCTTTTGTTTTAAAAAAAGAAAATCCTAAGATTCTCCCACTCGTTCAATCCCTGATTTTTACAAACTAAATTAGCAGCCTTGTTTGATATTCTTGTGTCAACTGTCAATAACATCTATAACTCCTTGTGTACTATGATGTAACATTGTTTGACAAAGTTGTTAGATCTCATTTAATGATCTAGCATAGTATTATTGGACAAGCCTCATTCACAGTTTTCAGTGCTCATCAATCAATTATTGTCTCAATATGTCCTCAAAAAAATAAAATAAAAAATTATTGGCTCAATATGTTAAGAGTATTGATAATTGGAAAATGCTAATAAGTGCCTTTAAAGTACTCGTTAATAATTCATTTAAAGAAAGTTTTTATGGAAAATGAAAAAAAAATAATTAATATTTTGACAGTTTTTTTTATTTCTCATAAAAGCGGTATCAAAATTTTCCTAAAATGAATTATTAACTAGTGCCCTAAGGACACTCGTTAACATTTCCCTAATTTTATAACTTGAATAGAGAAAATTTTTGATATAATCAAGCCCTTATTGGTTTCTTATATATTGAATTTCTCTTCTTTTTAATAAAAGTTATGTATTTCTTATCTTAAAAAAAAAAAAAAATTGACATGACATGGTAACTCATCAGGTCAGTTTTGATCCTAGCAATATGATTGAGCACATTTACGACAAGCTGCTTTAAGGAATGCATACCAATTTCGATTTTGCTTACAAAGAGATTCTAAAATTTAGCTCTTAGAAGTGTACAAATTATTAATTAACTTTCATCTTCATGAGAGACACAAATTTGTGTTATAAGAAGCTTCTAAAAAATTGTAAGCATCCTGTTAATGGGTGTTATTAAAAAAAACTATTAATGAATTATTTTAGAAAAAAAAATTTTATCTTACTTTAATGAAAAATATTAAAAAAAATTGTGAAAAAAATTAGTTATTTTTCTCTTTTTCCAATAAAAAAATCAAAAAAAATTTTTTTTTTCAAAATCAATACTTTTAAGATATTTGTTAAATTTTTTTTTTCTTCAACTTCTAATACTTAGCGACAAAATAAGTGATATTAATTCCAAAAAACCAAGTTTTATATATACTGACAAAAGACACATTTTGTGTGATATATTATATGGAAGTTCTTGTATCTGGGCCAAAATAACTACTGAGATCTGGACAGGACGTCTATGTTGAATGAATCACTAACAAGGAGTCAAGGAGATAAGGATAAGGATAAGTGTCAAATAATTATAACTAGCCACACGAATAGAAATACTATTAGCCACAAGATTCACCCTATATATTCAATCTACCAAACAAAATTCCTAGGAATTGGTCCAATCTATCGATCTAAGTTGTACCTTACGCTCATACGCAAAATAAAAAAACAATTACATGTTCTTAAATGTTAAACTAGTAGACTTAGCCATATATAGTATTTTATTTCATTTGCCTCTTTGATGATTTGGTAAGCAACCATCTTATAAAATTTTAAATTATGACCCACTTAAATCTGAGTTGACATTCGAATTTTTAATAATTTTAACCTTACAAATAATCATCATCTAATATTGACTTAGTCAGTGCTAGAGTAAATTACCTTATCTTTTTTCTCAAATTCCAGTCCCATTTTTTTTTTTTAATGTACACGTTCTCAAATACAATAAAGGTAATAATAGAAAGGTTCAACTATGCCATACTAAATCTTCTTCTTCTTCTTTTTTCAATATTATGAGGGCAATTAACCCTTCTCACATGCATTGTGCTAGCAACTAGCAAGCATTTAAAACCTATATATTTGGAATTTCATTTTTCTTTGCTTAATGATGTGACATTGTATATCACATCATTAAACAAAGAAAATTGTATATTGAGAAGAAAAAAATTATATGTTAATGTCTATAGGAAAGCATGTATATACCTTTCATGATCTGGCTACCTCTGATGCAAATCTCACCAGCTTGGTTTCGTGGAAGTGAAGCTCCAGTTTCTGGGTCAACGATTTTCATCTCTGCGTTTCTCACGACTGTTCCACATGCTCCTGATTTGACTTCGAAGGGTTCTTTTGCAAATGCCAAACACATTGATAACAATGGCCCAGCCTCAGTCATGCCATAACCCTATATATCCATCATTGTTCGTAAGAAAGTAAGATCGAACGACCATTATTACTTCTTAGTGGGGACATTGCCCTCATTCACTAGGGCAATTGTGATGTGGATAGGGTGTAATAATTTCACTATATTTCATGCAATACAAGCCGATTTTATTGGTGCATAAAAGTTTTCATAGTAATTGGGGAATGGGGGATCATTTTTTTTGGTCCTTTTCGTATTATCTTTATCTTTATCTTTTTTTATCTATCTTTAAATTATTTGAAGCAAATAAATGAATTGGGATTAAATTATTATTTTTTTTATAAATATAATAGAATTTGAACTTATTAAATCAATTTCATGAAAATTACTTGTTACCATACACAATTGTTTTATCTTTTAATCTTTTTCTTCTATGTAGACCAAATTCCATCACAAGTCAAACAGAAAACATTATCATTTAAAGTACTAAATGGAACGTACCTATGTATTTGGGTTAAAGTATTGAGCTATGAACCTATGGTTTCTTCCTAATATAAACTTCATTTGCTATTAAATTTGTTTGGGTTTGTTGGGGTCGGGTGGGTGGGGAGTACCATTCTAATTCCTAGCTCTCTCTTTTCTTTGACTTTTTTTTACTGGGATTGGATTGTCTTATTTGAATTTCAATTTATAGCACTTTTTTATCACGCGTATCATACATGTTTATTAAGTATTATAATTGGGACAAAAGTTATTATTAGTTAGACTATCTTTTTCCTTTTCCTTATTCAACAAAGGTTACAAAAAAAGGGTTCCGGTCCCTTAGAGAAATTATTAATGGACTATTTAAAAAAAAATTTAATGTCACTTTCATGAAAAATATAAAAAACACTTAAAAAAATCAGTTTTTTTTTTCTTCCCATAAAAATTTTCTAATAATATTTTCTAAACCAATACGGTTAGAGTATCTATTAACTTTTTCCCATAAATAAAAGAGTCCATCAAAAATCAGCCATAAATTAATGAATAATACTAGAGATATAAACTATTTTATAAAATTTTTTACAAACTGCTGATGTAGTGAGTGATTATAGAGTGATTATAGGTAAATAAAAAAGTGATATTAATAGTGGACCTAAATAAAAACCAATAAGAGGTTTGCCACATCAACATTTTGTAACTGTAGCATTATTCTAAATTAATATACATTTTGTAATTTTTGGTCTAAGTCCATACTCCAAGTTTTTTTTTGAGAAAGTGTCCTTACTCCAAGTTTGTCTCAAATTATTTGTCACAATTACTATAACAATGTTATAAGCACAAAATTCTTAGTACTTTTTTCTTTTTTATGTTGAGTTATTACAAGTACAACATCACTTCTAAGCACAACCTATTATCCATTCCATTTTTATCATATATATCAATCATAACATGTCAATCCCCAAAAAATAAAAATGTATCCCTAACTTTATTAATATGACAAAGGAATTAAAAGAAGTTTACCTGTCCAAGTTTGGCATTAGGAAGTTTAGCTCTAACAGCATCCTCAAGCTCCTTTCCCATGGGTGCTGCCCCAGACATCACCGTCCGAATCGACGACAAGTCGTACTTATTAACCTCGGGGCTCTTAGCGATCGCCAAAACAATCGGAGGAACAAAAGGCGCAATTGAAACCTTAAATTTCTCAACCAATTCCAACAACTTAACAATCTCAAACTTCTGCATAATCAAAATTGCTGCCCCAACTCTCAACCCACAAAGGAAAACAGAGTTCAATGAATAAATATGAAACAGGGGCAACACACAGAGTATCACATCCTCTTTGTGAAAATACAGGTTTGGATTTTCACCGTCCACTTGTTGTGCCACGCTGGTCACTAATCCTCTGTGTGTTAACATAACCCCTTTTGGGAGACCTGTTGTTCCCGACGAATAAGGGAGTGCCACGACATCATCTGGGTTGATTTTCACGGCTGGGATTTCATTCTCGTCAGCCTGAGTCAACTCGGCGAAATGCAAGTAACCCTCCACTGGCGACTCGTCAATGCACATGACCTTTATGTCGTTCTCTTTCGCGAAGTCTTTCACTTTCTCTACGTATAAGCCTTGAGTGATGATGAGTTTAGTGTTTGCTGCTTTGGCTTGCTTTGCAACCTCGGCTGGAGTGTAAAACGGGTTCGCAGTCGTGATTATCGCTCCGATGTGGGACGCGCCTAGGAAAGCGAACATGAATTCTGGACAGTTTTGGAGCAAAAGCATGATCACCTCGCCTTGTTTGATGCCCAACTTGTCTAAACCAGAAGCCACTTTACGTGACATGAGCTCGACCTCGGCGTATGTATAGGTGGCACCGTTGGAGCCATTGATGAGACAAGGCCGATCTTTGAATTGGGAAAGGTTTTCGAAGCAATAAGTGTGGAGTGGGAGATGGTTTGGAATGTAAATGTCAGGGAGTTTCGACCGGAAAATGAATTCCTGGAGGTCTTTTTGGGACTCCATGGGGGTGTGTTTGGTTGCTGGAATAGGGAGGAAAAGAGAGAGAAGAGGAAACAGGAAAAGAAGGTGGAGGTTTGGTTTGAGTTTGGGTTTTTGGGTTTCTTTTCCTGGATTGGTTTTGGTTTTGGTTTGGGGTAATATAGAAATGAGAATCAAGAAGTAGGTGATGGTAGGAAGAGCCGGTGAGCTGGGAATTGATTGAAATTTCAGAATTTGTCAAGGGTAGGAGAGGAATAATGTAATCACGATTAGGACATGGGTACTGTAAAAGTAACAAAACCCGTTACTAAGTCTCTGACAAAACCAAATTTTGATTTGACACGTACATCTAGTCTTTTTGTCTTTTCTCATATTTTCCCTTGCTCATTTGATGGCCATGCAATTATGGGTCAATCTCAAGTATGATTGGCTATCTAACAGGCATTTTCAAACGCATTTGTGATTTGGTTGCTATCTAAATTTCACTCTTTTGCATACTTGTTGTGGTTGGTGAGGGTTACTTTGGGTCATGAAAAGCATTTGGATTCGATAAAGCTCCGTCCGTATCCCTTTTTTTTAAGGGTCCGGTCTTAATTTTTTTAATTAAAAAAGTTTCAATATATTGCGTTTATTTTTTACTTCATAAGTTATTGACTTTTTGTTGGAATTAATTAATTTGTGGTGTATACAGTGGTAGAACTTTAAATTTTTATACAATTATTAAAAATTTTACCAATTAAACTACCTTAGAAACATACATTAATAAAACTTTTTTTTAATACTAACAAATAATATACTTTAATATTTTTAAAATGATCGATAGGGAGAAGTAAATATATATATATATATATAGTTGCGTTAATAACGTACACCACAATCAATTGTTTTAGTAACTATAAAATTTGTCGTGAAAAAAGGTTATACTCGTAGCGTTCTTTGATTTTAGATTTGGCTTGCGGAAATCAGGGGTTTGACCGGAAGCCCACCAAATGGCTTTGACACGTAAGACGTTTCACCTAACACAAGGGATACACCTGCACTCGTTTTCGTTCCTCGTGGTGATTCTAGTACACGACACCCATTCACCTACTACAAGCTGCTAATCATTTCCAGCATATTTTTTTTTTTCATTAGGCCCTGGACCGACGTGCTGGTCTCGTCAACTCTGGCTTACTTCTTTGTTTTTGGCTGCCAGCTTCGCTCAAATATGACTCACCAAATGTCTTAAATAAATGATTTTAGCAACGCATACTTTTAACTACGCTTTATTATAATTGTTTTTAGAGATAAATTGTTGACGGGTTCTTGTGATAGTAATAAACAAACAATCACAATTAATTATATAAGATAGTTATAGCAATCTTTTTGTAAAAGTATGTGGTGCTAGAATTATAAACTTTAATTTTCTAACTTAAAAAGAAGTAAATGAAATCTTTTAAACATAATCTTTTTCTACTTTAAATTGAATAAATTTTGTTTCTAATGGTCTGAGAATCATATGTTTATATAAAATGAAACATTCCTAATTAATTGGTCCGCCTTTTAGACTTTTAGATACCAACCGGCCAGAAAAAGAGGTGAGATAAATAGCAACTTCTTGTTGTTGATGTTGGTTTTTCATTATTTTTTATTGTTATTGGTATCGTGGATGTTGGGTTTACCAACTTCCATCTTGAATCTCGATGATATTATTACAATATTACTAATGAATGGGCACAACCTATCCATCTAAGAATACCAGAAGTCAAGAAATTTGATTTGGTTGATTAATTATTTTTCCTCTTCTTTTGTTTCTCCCACCCCCCCCCCCCCCCCCTATTTTTGTCGTAATAAAAAAAAATTATTTATTTATTTATTTACATTTGTTGTAGTGAAAACAATTTTTTTTTCCTGGTTAGAAAAATTGGAATAATCAACTTATATGCACATTTGACCTTAGAAGTGATCGAGTTCAATAATGAGATGTTTCGATGAGGACAGCTTAACTCACGTATACCACCATCATTATGAGGGGTAATTAGTTATGAGATTAGATAATTATTGAGAGGATGCATGGCCACTTAGCAAAGGGAAGAGATCGAGGATGTCTGATGCTCAAAAGGGGCAAGTGACTAAATTCGACCTTAATTTGAAATAGGAAGAGAAGACAAGGACCTCTAGGAGTGTGGTATTGAATACTGATTACTGACAAATAAATTATCAATATGCAAAACTAGAGGTAAAAATTGCATGTGAGATTTAGAAAGAAGAGGGCCAAAACAATCAAACCTTCAAAGTTTAAAAGGATAAATATCATTCGATATACACTCTTTTAAGTTTGGGTCAACAGGCTAAAGTTTTGTGATTTAATGAAATTGTTTAATCTATTTTATGAGTAGAAGCAGGGTTCAAAGTCTCTCCACTACATATTGTAATAATTGAATTATTAGATAAATTAAGTTTGTATCAACTATTAATTTAGTTTTAACATTTTAGTTTCATTAGGCAAGTTTGCAATCATTATCAAAGTGGCTATTCTGTCTAATTTTGTAAAATGTTTCTTTTTACATATATACCCTATTGAAATGACATAGATTTTGTTATTCACCTTGTAATTCTAAAACTAAAAAAATGACAAATTTTTATTTTCAATTTTTTCCATAATTGTTTTTCTCTCCTTTGAAAAATTCTAAAGTTTTTGTTTTTAAGCCCCTTTGAATATGTAAGAATATCTCAAATTTGTACTAGTCTTGTGTTACATTTTTAACACAATTCAACAAAGAGGAAGAATAAGCTCACCATAGATATTTATTATAGAAGCCTCTGGGCTCCCAACGCCTCCAAATGTGAATGAGGTATGGATTTGATCTAATTTTAATTGTGTGTAACTATATATTGAGATCCTTTAATAATACTCTTTTAAGGGGTGAGATTGAAACTTAGAAGATTTACTTTAAGTTTTAGCTCTTTATTTTTTTAACTTCTTTCTCACACGTTAAGGATAATTGTACGGTGTAATAATCTTAACTATTGCACTAGATCCCAATCGAAGCATATCACTAAGACTAGGATGATGCTGAGTACTGAGGTAGCCTCCTTGTGTTTTTCTTGTGCAGTGGCTCTTGATAAGACTGATGGCAACAATAGTATCGTTTGGGTGGAGATTTGTGTGGATGTCGATATATATAGGTGGAGATTTTATGTGGGTACAAAAGGCAGTGGTGTTATGTTCAGTGACAAAGAGAGAGGTGGCCAACGGTGGGTTCAATTTGTGACAAAATTAAAGTCAACAATGGTGGAAGTAATTAAGATATGTTTAATTTAGGTGACACTTTTTGGTTATTATGATGAGATTCATCGCAGATTCTTGAATTTATGATGATGTTTCATTTTAAATTAATTGACATTCTATTAATTATTTATATCTAGCTGAACACATTGCTAAGAAATTTATATTCACGATTGCAAGTGATGTGCTCCCCTACCATGAAACCTTTAGCATTAATATTTCGGTTTGCATTTTTTTGTATTTCCACATGATCACACATTTCATGCATTATAACTATATTCATGCTTTTTTGGTTTAGACGGCTTGTCCACTTAACTTATATACTTAAGTCATGGTTAGCTTAATCCTTGTATTTTGCTTTAGGAATTTCATTTTGTTTACAATTTTTTACTTTAATTTTGCTTCTACGTCGAATTAATGGTGAATCTGAATTTTTTCGGGTGCTTTCTATTTCTCATCTATGGATGCTTGTGAACTAAATGACCGATAAATAAGTAAATTTGTTTATATTGTTCACTGTATTCTAAGAGATTAATTTTTGGATCAAGCGAGGTGCGTACATTCTCACCCCATCACTAAACCTTTTAACTTAAATTAGAAAACGTAGATTAGACAAACTTGTCCTACTTGCATAAATTGTAACTAGGTCATCGCAATATTAATTTATCTCGTTAGAATGTAATTAGGATTCAATGTTTTGAACATTATTCGATTGTAACAAGAATTGAAGAGGGTACATTCAAACTCTGTTAGAGGAGGCCAGACAATACTACTAAGTTACAAGGTAATTCATTTTAAATTTAATAAAGTTGATTTTTTTTTCTTATAATAAATTATTTGATGACTCCATTGTAAAGTCCATTAACTTAGGACGATACATTAAGTGTAAAATCTTCACCATGAGTGATGAGATCTAAATAATCTCAGTTCTCTTGGATCATGATTCTAACTACTACTTTTGCTTGTATTTATTAAGAACTTTTCAACTTAGTTATATTCGTCTTAATAATATTTTTTCAAGGACAGGGAATGAAATAGCTTAACCAAAAGCTAGGATACCACTTTAATAATAATAATTGTAAGGGCCAGATTTGAATTCCTAGCCCAAAAGGTGGATAGATTTAGGCTAAAAAAACCCAAAACAATAAATTTGTAGAGAGTGAATTCGAAAACGGGGCTTTAGTTAATTAGAAAACAAATAAGGTAGATCTTGATGATAAAAGAGTGAAGATAAACAAGTTTAAACTAAAGAAAATTGTCCTCCGCAAAGTCAAGGAGACTGGTTCTTATATATTGCTCTTAAGTTTGATTACAAGTTTGGTTCCTGATTGCTATAGTGTTTTTCTCTTGATTTCTCGATCCCCTTCACTGTGGAGGGTTTCTTCCATTGTATAGCTCTCTTTAGACAATCTTGGCCCTCCACTTGTTGTTCATCCAAGATACTACTTAAGTGCTTGTCCCATTGAACATCCACTCAGGCCCTTTATGCGTCAGGTCAACCAATGTAGCACTATTCAGGAGTCTTCTCCACAATAATGAAGCCAGAAAGTTAGCTGCAAAGCATTCAATACGGTGGTAGCAACCTTCTCTTTAGATATTTTAGGACTCCCACCTATCCTATATTTCTGCAATGCTTATCTGTATCAACGGAACTTCCTGGGACGTCCCTCTAGACGACAGACCACTCCTGCAGACCTCGGTGTTGGTTAGCCAAGGAGACATTCGTCCTCGACCTACACACGGACTCTCTTGATAAAGTTACACCTCCTCGAACAACTTCTACTCCTCGGCTTGGGCCTTAGGCCCACTAACTATATAGATAATGAACTCTTCGGCCCAATACCCCTATAACAACAACAACAACAATAATAATAATAATTTTTTTAACCTTTAATTTATCTCTAAAAAATTTTCTAGATAATTTAGTATAAATGTAAAATATCTCCAACAATAGTATTGTTTGGGAGGAGATATCTTACGAATAATAATAATAATTATTATTTTTTTACTACCACGTGATTACCATAATTTAAAATTACAAAATATATCGCATCGTCTTAATCTCATTACCTTTCTAAACAGTGTTATGTTGTATTTTTGTGTTGAAATTATATTAATATAAGATTACAATAACGTAATATTACGGCGTAATGTAGCATCATGGTGAACCAAACACCCTCTATAAGTTTAGGGAATGGGATGGAATTCGGGTAATAGCTTAGGAATTTTCTAACTATTTCCTTAAAAAAAAGGTCCTAAGTGTCTCATATTCCACTTTGTGTTTATTCTAAATTGAGCTCTTGTGTATGTAGGCTACAAGCTAAAAATGTAAATAAAGTGGAACTTCAATAAAACCTTAAGTAAATCTACTTTAATTTTAGGGGAAAGTTAATAGATGTCTTAAGGATATTGGTTTAAGAAATTTTTTTTAAAATTTTTTTATGGGAAAAGAAAAAACCAATTAACTTTTTTGACAATTTTTTATATTTCTCATAAAAGTGGTATTAAAATTTTCCTAAAATGACCCATTAACAAATGCCGTAAAGGTATTCGTTAACAAGACCCTTAATTTTATGCCAAGTACCTTAAATTAGATTTCATATTGGCTCCAATTTTCTGCCTAGTATTCCTCCAATTTGAAATTACTTATGGCCTATCTATATACATAAGTAAAGCACAAACCTTTGATGAGGTTTTTTGATTTAGCATGTTCAGAGCATCTCGTGCTTAATTTTACAACATAAGAATTTAGCATTAGATCTAGTGCTAAATTCTTATGTTGTAAAATTAAGAATTTCTAAAATAATTCAAATAAACCCCAAAATCTCTTAAGTGACCATAATACTCCTCAAACCTCTAATTTAATTTTGGTCATTTTGGATGTTCTTTTTTTTTGGGGGGGGGGGGGGGTGGATTTTGGACATTTGAAGGGTTTGTGGGTAGATATTTGGTCATTTTGAAAATTTCAAGGTTGTTTAGTCATATTGGATGTTATGGGGTATCTAAGTCAATTTAGAGGTTTCATGAATATTTTGGTCATTTTAGAGGTTTGGGTGTATTTCTATGATTTTAAGATCTTTCAAAAGTATTTTAATCATTTTGGAAGTATTATGATCGTGTTAGTGGATTGAAGTGTACTTTATTCGTTTGAGAGATTATGGATGTATTTCGACTACTTTAATGGTTTTAGGGGTATTTTGTCAATTTCATAAGTATTTGGGTATTATTGTTGATGTCAAAGTATTTTGCTCATTTTGGAAGCTTTGGGGAGTGTCTTAATTGTTTTGATAGCTTCAAGAGTGTTTTTGTTATTTTGGATATTTCAAAGGTTTTTTTTTTGGGGGGGGGGGGGGGCATTTAAGAGAGTTTGGATTATTGACTATTGGGAGAAGTTAATGATCTTAAGAGTTATCCAATAGGTTAATACTTAAATGGGCATATTAATACATATTTACGTATAATAGGTGGATTTAAATGGATTGGTGGGTTTAGGTAAGGTGACTCAAAAAAATGTATTTCTTCAAAATTACTTTTAAACTCTTTTATTGTCCAACGTCCCATTAGGGAATTTTTTTTTTTTTTTTTTTAATTTTAAAAAGTCAAACTCGGTAAGTCTACCAACAAGTTATTAAAATCATATCCGTCCATCTTAGAAATGAGTTGATTAGATTTCATTACTTCATCATCATTCAAATAAATTCTACTTAAATTATTGAGGACGTGGCCAATTTGATCTACTCACTTCAAAATGGATTGATAAAATTTTAGACACTTCTTGGTCAATTCATTCTAAGAACTTTGAGGATTTTATAACTCTAGTTCCCCTCTCAACCCTTTTAAACAAAGGATGAAAAGATTGGTAGGTGATAGATTTCAGACATTCAGTATAAGAAGGGAACTGCTAATTGCTAATTGCTGATTGCTATGCCTCAATTGTCTAAGTGCACATGAAGCAAGAGAAGAAAAAAAAAATTATCCCCGTTCTACACGCACTAGGTTATTACCTAAAGAATTTCATGGAGGTGGTCCCAAGATGTTAGCAAGAAGTTTCGAACCCAAAATCTCATAAATATCAAGATCTTAGAAACTACTAAGTCAATCCTTTCAAGTTATAAAAAATAAATATTAATAACACAAGCTGAGGTTTCGAATTCTGAAATCACATAGGTTACTTAAAAGTCTCAAATGTCTTTATTTAGTGAGTAGTGAGTCTAGTGACTTCCGCAGAAGTCTCAACCAAGAGATGATTAAGAATTCTACACCTCAAACCTGTTTGCTACAGTATTAATCCACCTTCTTCCACCAATTAGATTACCAATTCTTTGAACTTTGAAGTTAACAATATTGTAGAAAATTGGCTAACAAGTTAGCCATAGCCATAGCCATATCCAGCAAAAAACAGGTAACAGCATCACTTTCAACTGCCCCATATTGTTGGACTTGAAAAGGCGAACGTAGTATTCTCACCAACCCCTCGATTGCGTTTTCATGAGCATATGTGGCCGCTACTTTTTTTTATAGATTCTCACCCATTTGTTGCAAAATAATTGGTACCACATTTTTAATCTGGTAGTCGTCAGCACTCAGCAACTTGTCAATTGTACTTTAGGCGAGCGAGATTGCACTCAAAGATATATATAAATATATATAGATATATATATATATATATAAGAGGGTTGATTAATTAGGTCGTGTACTTGTTTACTTTCCCCTTCTCCTTTTTTCAGTTTTTCTTCTCTCCAACCCTGCACCAAACACCGGCCATTTGTTTGTATTGATTTAGATACAACCCGCTTTGCAATATATGGCATAGCTAATCGTGTACAAAAAGTTTTATATCGTAAATACTCATGAATTATATGATATCGTCTTTTAAAATGTTGATCTTGTACAAAAAGTTCTAAATTGTATAATACATTAAAAAAAAAAAGTTTTAAAATGATTTTTTTTTGGGTTAAAATTTGTACTTTTATTTGAATCTAATAAGTTGTTAAACTTGTTTTTAACACAAATTATTAGGTTATTTAATTTAGCTAATAAAATAACATGTTCATAAGTTTTTTTTTTTCCTCTTTCTCTTACAAAATTGAAATACACACACTTTACTTTTATATTTATATTTTATTTTTTATACTATGAATAGGTATTAACTAACAATATATATATATATATATATTTATAATTCTAGGAAACTAGAATCCCAAGAGGAAATCTTTTTTAAAATAAAATTATTGAAATAAAGAACAAGAAGAGATAGTAAATGTTTATGATGATGAAGAAAATTTCAATGAAGAAATAAGTTTGCAAATTGATGAACATGATGATAACATTTACTTAGATGGAGTTGATTAGGCAATATGATGAAAAAAATTATTATTTTGGATCATTTGTAATGTATTATCACTTTTGAGTTTAATCAATTTGAATGTGTATGTTATAAGCACATGCTAGTTTGATTTATTTAATTGGCTTGTTAAATATTATTACATAAGTGATGAATAAATTAGTCATTAGTTGAATATATTCAACATTTATAATGAATATACACTTTATATAGGTATACCTATAATTTTTTTTTATAAACTTTATTAAATATTTGTGTATCTTACGATACATAATATGATACGATACACAATACAGAAAAATATTGATTCACAACAAGATCCACGTTTTGGCAACCATGATATATGGTAACATGAGAGGTGATATCTTTTGTGAAAGTCATGTACAAAGCCCTCTCATATGAAGGTGGATTTTACGTTTATGGAATCCACACCTGTTTAAAATGGGTGTTGTATATAACCATTATACAAGACAATAATTCATAATATAATGCATCTACAAATATCTTGAATGTTCACCCAATGTGTCTTTAGCATTGGGTCATAATTGGGTAAAAAATAGTTCACAAAGTAAGTTTGGTGGCATGACATAGCCTATAAAAGTTATGCCAAGTTGCCAACCCTCTATGTATATAATTATAATGAAAGAGGAGAATTTAAATCCTAAATGTTTAATTACGTTGAAAACACCCTAAAATATCACTTAAATAAAAGAGCAAAGTTAACAAATACTCTAAAAGTATTAGTTTAATTTTTTTTTTTTTTTAAATTAATGAAAAAGAAAGAGTAACTAAATTTTTTGACAATTTTTTTTTTCATAAAACTAGGATAAAAAATTTCCCTAAAATAACCAATTAACAAATGCCTAAACAACTGTTATACAAGAGAACATTGTATTCTGGTCATTGTCTTAAATAAGTACGTTAGACCTTTGAAGCAGACCAAGCCGAGCCTTGTAATAAAGTAGGCCTTATGGGTAATATGCTTGAGCTCATAATCAGCCCAATATTTTATTTTGGGCTAAGCTTTTGTCCACTAGTATTTACCCGCTCTCCCAAGGCTATAGTGCAATTAAATGAAACCTTTATAGGCTTTATCCCATGTTTGGCCCAGCTTAAAAGCCATTTGAAATTTTTTTTTTGTTTTTTAAAGAAACAAACTAACAATTAAACACACACACTTAATTACTCTTTTACCAAACTTAAATACATTACTTAATATAAAATACCACTACAAAATGACCTAACTCTTGTAGTAGTAAAGTGGAGATTTCATTTAACTAATGAGAAAAAGTTACACTCAAACAATATGAGACAAAATTACCATATATATATATATATAGGATTTATAAAAACTTTGTTTTAAGTGCGATTTAATTTTATCCAACTTATTTTCTTCTCCAAAAAGTAAATGAAATACAATTACTGCCCACTCTTAGATTCTTCTAGAGGCCCCGCTATGGTCTCTTTTCCCGTGTTTTCTCTTAATTCAATGACACGAGTATTATATATACTAGATTGTAACTGATGTTTATATATATAAACATTCAACAATAATGATGATGATATGGTCTTACCGAGGAGAATGAAGTGGTCATCTTAGTTTTTATGCAAAGAATTATGAATTGATAACTTGACATCAAAATTAAGTAAATAAATTGCACACACATGAGGCAAAATTATAAAATAATTAGAAACTATTTTAGCTCTAATCTAGATTCTAAGTGTACCTTAAATTTAATATAATATATATCACTCGGTGGTGGCAGGAGCTACAAAACAAGTTATATGATTCATAGACAATCTAAAGTCCTTCACTGCCAAATGGGATTTTCAGCATTAGTTTTCAAGTCTTTTGTTGCTTACTGGTCACCTAGATCAAGCCTTCTAGCTTTCCTAGCTAACTCTGAGAACTCTAGTCTCTTTGTTTTGATTAGCTGTTCTCTGCTCAGTCTCTTTTTCTTCTAGCCCATAGTCCTAAATCATATATATATGCTTAATACCATAAGGTTTATAGTACATATATAGATACAATTAGGCCCAATTAGTGAAATGGATCTAATACTAAACCCGTTTAGTTAATACTATATACGTGTTTTATATTTTTTATTTAAAAAAAAAAAAAAAAACAGTGTTCTGTACTTTTGATTATTAAAAAAAATGTATTTTGAAGATGATGTCATGGAAGTCTAAAGAAAGCACACACAATGCTCTCTTGATGGAATAGAAACTAAAATGTTAACTCTTGGTAGTAAACCTCGAGTCCACAAAGGAGTTTCCCTAAATATACAAGAAAAAGAAAACTATAATCTACAAGAGAAATAATTTGATAATAGTTTGATTTGTTTCTGATGACTACAAAACATATAAATACTAAGAAAAATGTCTAAAAACCATAATTCGCACTAATTACGCGATTAGGTGTCAAATTACCAAAATTTACCAAAAAATACAAAATTGAGTTAAATGCAGAATCATAAACTACTGACCTTAAAGATCATCTCAAAACAAACGAGACTTTATTCTGACTTTTAAACTAAAAGTTATTAAGGAAAAACGAATATTACTATAAATAACAAAAACACTGTTTTCAGTGCTTTAGTGAAGGAATTCGCCTAAATTTTGGCGACATTCATAATAATGAGTCTAGATCAGAACGTATTTTCCCTTCAACCTATCAAATTTCATGCAATTCCGACATTGTCACCCCGATGGCTTTTACTGGCACTCTCATTTGATCTTGCGTTGTGACTTCCTGCACTCCTGCTACTCTATGAAAGCATGTGTTATCTGTTCTACATCATAAGAATATTTTAATTCTCATATGGTAAACATTTTTTTTTTCTAAATAACTGTACATGTATACTATAAAAAATAGTACATGTACCATCCTATCAAAAAAAAATAGTACATGTACCATTAGCTATAAAACTCATAAAATTAATTAGTACTTGTGAATTGTAAGTTCTAGTTAGTTCAACTAGTAAAATTTCTATTGTCAAATAAAAGATCTAGAATTTAAACCCTGCATATTTTAAAAATAATTAATGTTTTGACCTAATAATAAAAAATAATCACTATTAAGTAGACATCATAAGTTAAAATTATATCAATTTTATAAAATAAAAAAAAAATAGATATATTAATGCACTTGGCATGAAGAAGCACTGTGATTATGGTGGCCTAGTTTTTATTGCTACATTTATCATGCCGCTTGCTAGTAGCTGAATAGCGATGTCCACGATTGAACTAATTACCTAAAATTTCCCAAATTTAAGGAGGTCCCATATATAGCATATGCATATGAATATAATAAACGTGTGTATTTGTAAGCCTTCTTTGCATATATGAGCAAGAATTCTCAACATGTCACTTCATTCACCTGACTCATAAATTCTAGCTCTCAATTATATTTTTCTCTCCCCAAAAAAAAAATCTCAATTATATTTCCTTTTCGTTTTGAACTATCTTTTTTGGTCTTAGTTAAAAATGGTCCCAATTTCATTTTGTTCGACTAGTTTTTCATATTTACCATTCAAATTTTACTCCAAAATAAAAAAAAATAAAAAAAATCATCACAAAACAGATTAACAGCTACATTTTTATTGCTATACTAACGGTTTGTTTGATTAGGCATTTTAGGAGATTAAAATGTCATTTTTAAAACTCAAAACTCTGTTTTGTAACTATAACTCTTCATAACTTTTTTTTATAAATACTTATTTAAAACTTAAAACATAATTTTTCAACAGCTTATACCAAAAAAAAAAAAAAAAATGTAAATCGTATATTACAATAAACTTGATGTGAAATATTCATACAAAGCTAACTAAATCTTAAACTAACCATATGCTAAACTATGGTTAATATTATTGCAATACAAGTAATATACTTTACTTAATTGCATACTAAATATTGAGCTTGGACCTTAAATTAGGAATTGGGTTTGATATTTTTTGACATTTTTTTTATCGTTTGGTTAATTGAGCTTAGTCTCTTTCTTAAAAGTCATCACCCATTCACCCTTTTAAAATACTAACGGAGACACAAAGACAGTGACTAAGCCAAGTCGTTGTTATGTTTCTGGGCAATTCTCAGAAAGTTAGTAAGAAATTAACACCTTGTAGATTTTCATCAGTGTCCTGACTCAATTGCTTTCTGGCTCCTTAGAAGAGAAGGCTGCGAATCTTCCATAGTTTATACTTTTTCAACAAAAAGAATGTTCCAATGCATGCACCTTCTGCCTCAGCTGAAACTTGGCTGCCAAGCAGTTAGCTACTAAGAAATTGACCACGAGGCATGCATGCGTACCTTTAATTACTAAGTCAAACTGATAAATATTTCTCTCATTATATATATATATATATATATTATTACAAGTCAAACTTAACAAATTCCAGCAAAGAGGCTGTGCTGGCAATGCAATTTGGGCAATTTGCCAAAATTTTGGTGTGCCGAAACCATTCTCAATTGGTCATATCATCACATCTAGTAGTGGGTCAGGTTGGCCAATGGCTAAGTTTGAAGACTCCAATGTGAAATAACCAACCTTCTTAAACAGAAAATCACTATCATATCAATTTTGTGCAAAAGTTTTGAAAAGCAAATTTGAAAATATTTTAATGAATTTAGCTTCAAATTAATGTACGCTGCGAGCAACTTATTTCCCAATCTTTTTGTCATAACTCAAGAGCAATAAATTAATTAAATTAAGTAATTTAAGAGCAATAATTACGTTTCAAGTCCTTGACCACTTTTTCTAGATACTTAATTATGTGCCAACAGCTTCACAATAATCTTTATTTATTTATTTTTAATAAGTAGGATGAGTTTATTAAAAGAATATGTAAGTTCAAACCTCAAAGTGGACGAAGACAACAAAGGGAAGCTGGTTCATCATCATCCTTATAAAAGAGATAGATTGTGATCCCCAAGTTAATGAAAATGAGCCTAACGGGTTACACAATGAGCAAACTTATTAAAAGATTGGGAAATTAAATTTCGGATGTCAAACTTCACATTAATCTTTACATAGCCCAACAAAATATATATATATATATATATTAACTAATTAATTAATAATTAATTAAACATCTTTTAAAAGATTTTAAGGAGACAACCACTCCATAATTATATGGCAGTTTCACATGCAACCTTATTTATTATACTTTTTATATATTTATTATTAATATTTGTATCCAATATGGGACGTTGGATTATCTCACCTATAAATCTATAATATTATTGAACAGAATCGTAAGCTATATTTTAACTTATTTTGAAAGTATATATACCAATAACAAAATTGATAGCCTTCTCAGACTCAAAACCAAGGGAAAAAAAAAAACCATTAACCTAATACTGTAGATAGAGAACCAATCTAGTTTTTGACCAAGCCAAAACATAAAATCAAACTTGTTGACAAGGTACCCCATTTTTATACACGTATCATCATTCCTGACCACTGACCCATTACCTTGCAATTTCACGTAAGCTTGTGATAACCACAAGCCTCTTCTCTTTCGCAGTATANAATTGCTTTCTGGCTCCTTAGAAGAGAAGGCTGCGAATCTTCCATAGTTTATACTTTTTCAACAAAAAGGAATGTTCCAATGCATGCACCTTCTGCCTCAGCTGAAACTTGGCTGCCAAGCAGTTAGCTACTAAGAAATTGTCCACGAGGCATGCATGCGTACCTTTAATTACTAAGTCAAACTGATAAATATTTCTCTCATATATATAATATATATATATATATATATATGTATTACAAGTCAAACTTAACAAATTCCAGCAAAGAGGCTGTGCTGGCAATGCAATTTGGGCAATTTGCCAAAATTTGGTGTGCCGAAACCATTCTCAATTGGTCATATCATCACATCTAGTAGTGGGTCAGGTTGGCCAATGGCTAAGTTTGAAGATTCCAATGTGAAATAACCAACCTTCTTAAACAGAAAATCACTATCATATCAATTTTGTGCAAAAGTTTTGAAAAGCAAATTTGAAAATATTTTAATGAATTTAGCTTCAAATTAATGTACGCTGCGAGCAACTTATTTCCCAATCTTTTTGTCATAACTCAAGGGCAATAAATTAATTAAATTAAGTAATTTAAGAGAATAATTACTTTCAAGTCCTTGACCACTTTTTCTAGATACTTAATTATGTGCCAACAGCTTCACAATAATCTTTATTTATTTATTTTTAATAAGTAGGATGAGTTTATTAAAAGAATATGTAAGTTCAAACCTCAAAGTGGACGAAGACAACAAAGGGAAGCTGGTTCATCATCATCCTTATAAAAGAGATAGATTGTGATCCCCAAGTTAATGAAAATGAGCCTAACGGGTTACACAATGAGCAAACTTATTAAAAGATTGGGAAATTAAATTTCGGATGTCAAACTTCACATTAATCTTTACATAGCCCAACAAAATATATATATATATATATATTAACTAATTAATTAATAATTAATTAAACATCTTTTAAAGATTTTAAGGAGACAACCACTCCATAATTATATGGCAGTTTCACATGCAACCTTATTTATTATACTTTTTATATATTTATTATTAATATTTGTATCCAATATGGGACGTTGGATTATCTCACCTATAAATCTATAATATTATTGAACAGAATCGTAAGCTATATTTTAACTTATTTTGAAAGTATATATACCAATAACAAAATTGATAGCCTTCTCAGACTCAAAACCAAGGGAAAAAAAAAAAAACATTAACCTAATACTGTAGATAGAGAACCAATCTAGTTTTTGACCAAGCCAAAAACATAAAATCAAACTTGTTGACAAGGTACCCCATTTTTATACACGTATCATCATTCCTGACCACTGACCCATTACCTTGCAATTTCACGTAAGCTTGTGATAAACACAAGCCTCTTCTCTTTCGCAGTATATAAATATAATCGACCCCTCTTATATATCCTATACCTAATCATTCAAACTTCGCAACACATCCACATCCTTACCAAAAACAGAAAACTTTGCAATTAATACAAACCTTTTCAACTACACACATCCTTAATTAGAGCGTGTTTCGTGCGAGTCTCCACCATGGGCAAAGACAGCAAGTTATCCTTGTTAACACGCTTGAAGAGAGCAGTGAAGAACGTAAGGTTTCTGTTAGATTTTAACATCAACCAGTGGCGTCTAGCATCGGTGCTTGGCCATGCTTCTTCTTCGAGCAAACGAATAAGCTTCAATGATCGACCGGGCTTGAGGGCAGTTTGTGATGATGATACAATAGATTTTGAAGACTCAGTAGGCTCTTCAGTAGGGTCTTCAAGATCAGGGATTCAGAGGACTATAAGCTGTCCATCCGAAGATGATGTTGATAAGAAAGCAGATATGTTTATTGCTAATTTCTATCGTCAACTTCAGATAGAGAGACAAATTTCACTCGAGCTTCAATATTGCCGGGGAAATAGCTTCAAGTTAATCTCTCCATGATTGATAATTTTTTGGTTTTTTTGGGGTGTTTTATATTTATTTATTGATTTCTTCATTTTTTTTGGAGCTTTGATTATTGTTTGTTTGATGAAGCCTTTGATTTTTAGAAAAAGGGGCCTCTAGAGTGAATCTGCTACGGTGTTTTTTTTTTTTTTTGGTAGTGCCTGTTTTAAAATTCCAAGAGCGTTCTTATCGTCGTTCTTTCATGACTTTTATGTAATATAGCGAGAAACGCATCAATTCTATGTAAATTTTCCTTATTTATTTAGAAAAATACAAATTTTCTAATTTTTTTATTTTTTATTTTTCCTTCCGGCTCTTTAGACTGATTCAACTTCTTTATGAATAGTAGTTACTTGAAGAAGCAAAAAAATTGACCTTAAAGTTTGCTGGTTGTTAAAATTGATACAATTTGTTCAAGGCTTGAGGAATTATCTGCTGGGACTAGTGCAGGGCAGCAATCCAATGGTGGAGCAAGCCAACAAAGCAAAGAGACAGCTGGTAACTATACTGATTCAAGTGCAAGCACAATAGCATCATCTCTAGCAGACAAGGACAGCCACAACAATAAACAATTGTGGAGCAAACGTGCAGCAGAAGCATCAGATACAGAGCACCAATGGGATGTGCTAGAAACCATTGAGACAATACCTTATCATGAAGTCTTCATACATAGCTTTGGAGACTATGATACACGTGGCTTGTAATAATTAGGCTGTCATATATATAATGAAAACACTATTGTATTGTTAGCATAGTTAGTAACTGATTTACTGATTTTATGGGTTTTAGTCTTTGACGTGTATATATATATATATAGAATAGCTTTACTGTATAGGTATCAGTTGCTTGTATCAATTCAATTTTCTGATTAAATAAAATTCTGAGAGTGCTCCAAATTTTATACTGGTTATAACATTCAGTGTATCCAATGTAGAGGCTAGCTAGTGATTGCGATTGGGTTTACTTTCTTGGTTCTTTTTCCCCCTAATGGAACATTATTACATCGAATAAAAAAAAGCTAAGCACAAGCTTTATCCTTAATGCAACCTAATACAGTACATTTGACAAATAATTTCTCCGCCAACAATATTAGAGAGAGAGAGAGATGAAACCACGAAAGAGATAGGGAGATAGGACAAGTGAAAAAATCATTACAAACATATATATCATGTATTTTTTTGGTTGGAAAATACTACAACTACTACAAATTTTACTATAAAAAAATTTCCTAACCAATATAGCAATAAATGTTATTGGCTTTTTGCCACTTCAATTACTAATAAATGATATCACAAAAGTTTGAAAAAAACACACACGATGCTCTCTTAATAGAACAAAAACTAAACTATTAATTTCTGATAATAAATCTCGAATCCACAAGGAGTTTTTCTAAATCCACAAGGAGAAAAAAAAATAGAGTCCACCAGAGAAATAATTTGACAAAAAATTTGTATTTATTGATAATAGTCTAATCTGACTCTGACAGTTACAAAACATATAAATATTGAGAGAAAAATGTCTAAAACCCTAATTCACACTAATTATGCGATTAGGTGACAAAATACCAAAATTTACCAAAAATGGCAAATTGAGTTAAATGCAAAATCATAAACTACTAACTTTAAAGGTCGTCCTAAAACAAGCAGGACCTTATTCTAACTTTAAGCAAAAATTTATTAAGAAAACAAAAATTACTATAAACGGCAAAATTGCAATTTTCGAGACCTAGATAAATGAATTCACCATTTTCAGAAAGTACTGTTGGGGTTTATGTCCTAAAATCTAATTTATTAGCACGTCATAAATAATTAAATTGTTTAATTATATGAGACTATTTATAAATAAACTAATGGGACATTATCTTAGTCCATGAGATGCATAGTATGTGATTTATGTGATTTAGTCACAGAAGATATAAATCACAAGTTCTTTGTAAACTTAGAATTTTAATTCGTAGTCGGTGATGAAATTGGGCATTTCATCTGCGAAAACTATAACATATCAACTAAGATGATTTGTCTTGATCATGGAAGTGGTGACTTCTAGTTGATATGTTTTAAGAATTAAGACATATTGAACTGGACCGTTGTGAGATTTATTATTCTCCTAATGACTATCAAATGAATAATAAATCTCACGACTTCTATTTACATCAACTCTAAATCCTGAGAGAATAATAGATCTGATTATAAGATGTAAGTTGCTTTGATATATCAGGAGTGAGATCTATAAGTTACAATCAAAACCTCAGTATGTTGGGTAACTGCATTTAATGTTGATGGAATATATATTCTCAAGATGGAATTCACAATCTCTTAACAAAGATATAAAATATTTCCTTGAGATAAATTTAATGGGTTTGGTTATTTAGAGTGTTGGGCCCAACCACTATAGACACTATTTTATTCTCTCCTTGGAAACTGATTGAGAGACCACACTTCTTGGGCATCAAGTGGAATTGGAGTGAAGATTAAAAGTGTTCCCAAGTAATTCTCAAGTTTAGGTTTTGAATTTCACTGCACCAAGGTACGATTTCTATTCTTTGTTCTAGAATTCAAGATTACATGTTATCTCTCATGAATGAAGTAGATCCGTGATTATTGCTTCTGCTGTGTGTTTTGTATGAGATACAAAACCAAATAAAACAAATGGTACCAGAGCAGTCTTCAATATCATGTTTGTATAACATGTGATTGAGTTTTAGAATTAAAGAAAAACCATTTTCTTAGTGTTCTAGTTTTCTGCAGTAAAATTTTTTGCATACTTGTTGCACGTATGGTCTGATATAGATACACGTTGGGTTTTTATTAATTTATTGTTAGATTAATAATTGAACATGTTTCTATATGTTTTGATAAGAGATAGCAAGAAGGGAACTGTATGAAATCGTTTTTGCTTTCTGCACTAGGTGCCCATGTTCATTCTTGATTAAAGAATAAGGAAAGCCAAATTGTTTGTCTTTGTTTCGGTGTCTGAATCAAAGAGTTAACTGTTTTTGGTTTTCGGTAGTGCGTGGGAAACTTGCTATTTATCATGATCTATAATGTGGATTCATAGTTGTGAAAATTTTGCAGTCATTTTTCTACATATTATAGTTTTTGAAACTATTGTTTGATTAAAACTGATTTTGATGTTATGATGTTGTTTAAATTTGATTTTAACCATGTAAAATTGAATTTTAACACTATAACATCAATGAAATTCAAGTTTTAATCTTAATCTCATCGTTTTTTTTCATTAAGAATGTGTTTTGTTCATTGGAAATGTCAAAAACGGTTAGAGGAAAAACGGCTATTTCTGGGCGTTTTCGCGACTAGTGAGTCGCGAGATGAGTTGCGAGTGAGTCGCTAGAACTTCTGGATGAACTCGCGACTAGGCAAGTCGCCAAAAATTCTGACACCTATTTTTTACATGTAGTTAAATAAAACTTTTAGTCCTAAATTGTTTTATGATTAAAAGTCCTTAATTTATTTTAATTAGAGGTTTTTAATGAGATTAAAATTCTAATTAAAGTTATATAGTTTCTAATAAGATTAGAATACTTTATAAAGTAAATTAAGGATAGAGTTCTATATAACTAATTTTTGATTCATTAGTGTTTAAGGAATCCTAAATAGTTTAGGACTTCCATTTTGGTTAGTGATTCTAATGAGATTAGAGTCTTTATCAAGTGCAAGGTTATTAGTTGTGATTGGATCACAATTATTTGAAGAAAACCCCAAATAATGAGTGGGAGTGTTGAAATAACCCTTTTGTTAAGTTTATTGTAATATGAATAAATACCTTGTCTTGACTTCGAGTCTTGCATTCCATGCAGATCATAGAAGTGGAGACTTCCAGTTGATTTGCTGATATGTTTTAAGAGTTAAAATATATTGAACTGGACCGCTATGAGATTTATTATTCTCCTAACGATTGTCAAATGAATAATAAATCTTATGACTTTTATTTACATCAACTCTAAATCCTGAGAGAATAATGGACCTGATCATGAGATATAGGTTGTTTTGACATCAGGAGTGAGATCTATAAATTATGGTCAAAATCTCAGTATATTGGGCAGCCGCATTTAGTGTAGATGGAACATATATTCTCAAGATGAAATTCATAATCTCTTAACGGAGATATAAAATATTCCCTTGAAATAAGTTTAATGGGTTTGGTTATTCAGAGTGTTGGGTCTAACCACTTTAGTAAGGAGCTACTAAAGTATATATTTATGAAATTGGATTTCATAAATATATGATGAATAACATAAAGGATTAAACCGGGTACTCAAGGATTAAGATGTAGTAATCTTCAAAGTGGCAGTCTACATTCATGACTTTGTATTACTACGGATATTTTATGAAGGGGTTGTATGTATAATAAAGTCTGAGATATAATTTATTAATAAGGCCTAGAATGCAATTATATTCATATAGTGGTATTGAATATAATTAATGGTAACTTTGGACTTGTCAAAAGTTGACAGAAAAGCCCAAGGCCCATTGGAACTAGAGTCTTATTTGTTCCCTTTTGGTCCCATTTTAAGCCACATACTAGAGCCCAATTGGAATGGCCCAAAAGGCTAGCCAATTAGATAATCAATTATATATAAGGAGAGAAACATACAGAATTTCATATGGCTTTTCATAGGTGGTCTTTCATTAAGATCATATGTGGAATGAAATGGTGTATGTGAATGTTGGACACTCTTTTATTCTATTCTTGAAAATTGTTTGAGAGACCACACTTCTTGGGCATTAAGTGGAATTGGAGTGAAGATTAAAAGTGTTCCCAAGTAATTCTCAAGTTTTGGTTTTGAATTTCACCGCACCAAGGTATGCTTTCTATTCTTTGTTCTATAATTCAAGGTTACATGTTATCTTTCATGAATGAAGTAGATCTGTATTTATTGCTTCCGCTTTGTGTTTTGTATGAGATACAAAACCAAAATTTCCAACAAATGGTATCAGAGCGGTCTTCAATAACATGCTTGTATAACATGTGATTGAGTTTTAGAATTAAAGAAAAACCATTTTCTTGGTGTTCTAGTTTTCTGCAGTAAAATTTTCTGCATACTTGTTGCACATATGGTCTGATATAGATACATGTTGGGTTTTATTAATTTATTGTTAGATTAATGATTGAACATGTTTCTATATGTTTTGATAAGAGATAGCAAGAGAACTATATGAAATCATTTTTGCTTTCTACACTAGGCGCCCATGTTCATTCTTGATTAAGAATGAGGAAAGTCAAAATGTTTGTCTTTGTTTCGGTGTCCGAATCAAAGAGTTAACTATTTTTTTGGTTTTCGGTAGTGCGAGGGAAACTTGCTATTTATCATGATTTACGATGTGGATTCATAGTTTTGAAAATTTTGCAATCATTTTTCTACATATTATAGTTTTTGAAACTATTGTTTGATTAAAACTGATTTTGATGTTATGATGTTGTTTAAGTTTGATTTTAACCATATAAAATTGAATTTCAACACTTTGACATCAATGAAATTCAAGTTTTAATCTTAATCTCATCGTTTTTAATCATTAAGAATGTGTTTTGTTCATTGGAAATGTCAAAAACAGTTAAGAGAAAAACGGCTGTTTCTGGGCGTTTTCGCGACTAACGAGTCGCGAGTGAGTCGCCAGAGCTTCTGGATGAACTTGCGACTAGGGTCTCGCGCCTGGGCGAGTCGCCAAAACTCGCGACTAGACGAGTCACCAAAACGAGTCGCCAAAAATTCTGACACATTTTTATTACATGTAGTTAAATAGAACTCTTAGTCCTTGTTAGGTTCTAAGGTCTTAGGATTTTATGTATTTAGAACTCTAATTTGTAATGTTGGCAAACCATGATCAAAACATTGTATTTAGTCTTATTTAGACTTGCTCAAAGTTGGTTTAATATTGTAAAGTTGGAATCGAGTGGCTGCAAAAGTACTTGGGACTTTCGGCCTGGCTCGATCGATCGAAGAATAGACTCGATCGATCGAAAATCGCACAGGTTGAATTTCTGCAGAATTTCCAACTCAGCCCTACTTCATTAAACGTTTAGGGTTTTATGTTTTTACCCTAGGTATATAAACAAAACCCTAGCCACGTTTTTGAAGTGAGTCCATATTGTATTGTTGCTCATACATTGCTGTTTTGTGTGAATCTCGTGTGAGATCTTTGAGGAGCTTTCCTTTACACAAAACTTAGGGTTTTCATGGTGGAGATGATTTCAACATCTTGAAGATCAATACTGTTGCAACCATTGGAACTTAAAAGAAAAGCAAGCGGGGAGCTTGTAGCTGATTGAGGAATTCAAGAAAGAAGTAGTCCGTGGATTCGGAGCCTGCGCGTGGTCGTATCAGGAAGTTCTACTGGTGGGTAGCATTAGGAAGTCGAGCGGGGAGCTTGTAGTCCTTTTGTACGAACTTCAATTCTTTCATAGTGAATTCAGGTTAGCCTTGAGGATCGGTGGGTCAAATCCTCCCCAGGTTTTTACCGTGTGGTTTCCTGGGTGATCATATCTTGTGTTATTTATTTTCCGCTGCTTTATATTCTTGATATGATTGTTTGGATTGTTTTAACCTAGAATTGCTTAATTTGACTAAGTAACAACTTGGCTAATTAATCTAGGCTACGCAATCTGGTTGTTTAAGGGGTCTAAATTTCTTTCAGTCCTAAATGGTTTTATGATTAAAAGTTCTTAATTTTTTTTTTAATTAAAGGTTTTTAATGAAATTAAAATTCTAATTAAAGTTATATAGTTTCTAATGAGATTAGAATACTTTATCTAGTAAATTAAGGATAGAGTTCTATATAACTAATTTTTGATTTATTAGTGTTTAAGGAATCCTAAATAGTTTAGTATTTCCATTTTAGTTAGTGATTCTAATAAGCGAGTCTTCAACAAGTGCAAGGTTGTTAGTTGTGATGGGATCACAATTATTTAAGAAAAACCCAAATAATGAGTGGGAATGCTGAAATAACCCTTTTTGTTAAGTTTATTGTAATGTGAATAGATACCTTGTCTTGACTTAGAGTCTTGCATTCCATGCGGAGGGTATTTACTTTACGGGTTACATGATTAAACTTCTTTGTGATAGCGCTAATGTTCATTACACTATTGTGATGTCACTTAGTTACATCACATTGAATTTAAACAATTAAACACATTTAATGTGTAGGGTTAAAATTGTGATAAGATCACAATGATTTCAGGACAATCCACTTGTTTTAAAATTTCTAGTGGGAGAGAGATACAAGGGTTGGATCTCACGGCCTCCATTATCGATTCATAGTGGTGTGGGGTAAGCATCTCGTCTTGGCATATATGCCTCGCGATCCCAAAGGAGGGTGTTTACTTCATAGTATTACAAGATTGAACTTACCCGTTTAAAGTAGTGTGAACAAGCACCTCGTCATGGCGTATATGTCTCACGATCCCAAAGGAAGGTGTTTTGTTTCATGGTACTTCAAGTTTAAACACTATAAGGGAGATGAAATGTGGCTACACATGATTCTAGATAATGGTGTACACTAGACTAAGTGTAATGTTAACCTCCCAAAGGAGCTATGTCATTATTACTTAGAGGCTAAAGGAAAAATGGCAAATTATTTTTGTTTGGTAAGAGTTACCATGATAGCATTAATAATGAGAATAGTTCTCAACCAATTAATGTGTTTATAATAAACTTGCTACCAAGGAATTATAGACATGGATTGGGTTGTCGTTGCACCTAGTATAGTATGTTTTTCGGGTTCCATACTATATGGTTATGGATGCAAAATATAATGTCCCTGTTATTATGTTCATAGTCTCAAAATAAAGTTGTCCTAAATTTTGTTCTCTAGCTACTATTTTAATTGATTCGCATTAACTAAGAAATAATTTTGGACATGATGCTTAAATGAGCTGAAGTACATAAATATGTTTTGATTCAGCATTGTTATAACTTCCTATGCATGATGCATTGATGGAAGATAGCTTATGATATGATCATAGTCTCCATTGAAATGCTAATATGCTATATTGGCTTCTATCTTAATTGTGCTACAGCATGAAATGCAAAAAATAGTACATGACTTAGACTTTATATTAAGTCTAAATGAGATGTTTTGGTATGAATCATATTGATTGCTAAGAAAGGTTTAAGGAGTTCCAATTCTAAATCATTTTATGAAAATGTTTAATTTTAAAATTAATTGGAATTCTTGAATGTAGAGATTAAATGTTAATCTCATTTGGATATGATTCACAAGTCCTTGTTAGAATCATTTGATCAATTCAGCTTGTTTTGAAAATAAATTCTTTTTATATTATCTGAATTAATGAGTGAGTTATACGCAACAAAAGACATCCTAAAAGCTAAGGCTAAGATCAATATGATTTAATTCAAATTCTTAGCCTGAACTGAAAGGTAAGGGTGGTAAGAAGAGGAATTATAATACCAAATAGTTGGACAAGTTAGTTGCCCTAGTAGTTGCCAAAAGAAAATTAGACTCAAAAGAATGACTAAAAGGAAAGTATTTTTGTTTTCGTAAAGCTAAGCATTGTCCATGATTGTCTTCTAGATGGAAATTTACATGTTTTACTTTTTAAAGAGAAAGTTTCCATCCTTTTGTAATTGTATGTTTTAGCACTTATGTCTATAGATCTTATTAATCTAATTGATATTCAAGATTGATGAAAGATGGGCTTTTAGAACCATTGTTTTGTTATATTCCCAGTCTATGAATTCTATTTAGAGGATAATATAACCTAGGGCTCCTTTATTGTAAAGGAATAAAGTGTCAATGACTTCTTTAAGTCAGTGCATACATGAAGGAGGAATAAGAACCTTTTAGAAATAGTAAAGTACATGATAAGTATTTCTATTTGCTTATTTCTTTTGGAGATATACTCTAATAATTACTATGCATTTTCTAAAGTTGATTTCAAAAGTTTGTTCCTAGGACATCTGTCAAATTGTAGATTGGGTGAAAATCTAGTATATGATACTTCCATTTTTGAAGATGTCTAGCACTTGTGCTAGAAAGGAAGTCTAACTAGTTGAAATCAAAAGTAGAAAAATGTATGTTTATGTTGGGTATCCAAAAGGAATTGCAAAAGATTGTTTTGGTAGTCATAAAGAAGACAAGATGTTTGTAAAGTTCTTGATGATGACTATGTGAATAATCTTAAAGCAAATCATAGATTGTTCTAGAAGAAAAATGTCAGAATTTGTAGTAGGACAACTATAAAATACATTTAGAAATGAGATGGTTGTATTAGATACACCACAAGACATTATTCTATATATAACTATTACACTAGTACAACATCGTAGTGGGAGGATTACCAAATAAATTCATACTTTTGGAATAAACTTTTGTAGTTATTCCACAAGGATATGAATTTAATCCTCGGTCCTACGCAAAGGCAATAGATGATATGAATATGGATTACTGGATCATGGTTATGTGAATAGAATTAGATTCTATTTAAAGTCTAGAACTTGTAGAGGTGCCTAATGGCATTAAGCCTATTGTTTTCAAATAGATCTACAAGTAAATGAGATTGATAGATTTGAAGGTGCAAACCTTCAAAGTCAAGATTAGTGGTGAAAAGATTTATTCAGAAAGAAATGGTTTGACTATGAAAAGATTTTTTCACCAATAGTTAAGTTTGACTCTATCTAGATTCTCTTATTCATTATATTTCATTTGGATGAAATATGACAATAACTATCAAGAAAGCTTCTTTTAAGTAGCAATCTTGAGGAAGACATCTATATGATGTAACTAGACTTGTTCATAGCAAAGAACCAGTAGTGTGTATGTAAGTTGCTTAAAGTCCATTTATGGACTAAAGCAAGCATCGAAATCATAAAATATCATATTTGATCAAGCAATCAAATTGTTTGATTTTGATCAAGTATTAAAAGCCTTATGTGTGTAAAAGCTATATAGAATAATAAATTTCTTAATGTATGTTGATGATATTCCAATCATTTAGAATGATGTAAAGTTGTTGTCATCAATGAAGTTTTCTGTTGTCTAGTACAATTTGATTTAAAGTACTTGGGAAAGACTAGTCACATCCTAAGAATTAAACTTTGTTAAAATTCAGAAATTAGGATGTTGGGTCTATCTCAAACTACTTAAATAGATTAGATTCTAGCCAAGTATAACATGTAATACTTTAAGAAAGGATTTTTTTCCTTTTGTTGAGGGCCATTTTTAAAGTATCATAAAGAAAGAAAGAAGACCAACAACACAGACTGAAAAGAAACTGGCAAAAAAGATAGAAAACAAGAACCATTAAATCCAAGCAGCATGAATAATGGATCACAGGTCCATAAAATAAATAAATGGGTCTTGAGAAAGCAAAAGGGCTCAAAAGAGCCCAGAAAGAAAGAAATAGCGAATGGCAAACCCATGGGCAGCATACGATGTGGAAAAGTAAGAATGGGTCACAACAGGCCCAAAGCAATATAAACAAAGAGAGTAGGGGATTGATGGTAAGCTCACAAACCCCAAAGATGAGAATGAGGTAATTGGGCCGGGGAAGCCCAATGAAGTTAGTAAAAGCTCATTGGTATACAAAGTTAGGAAAAAGGGCCAAGGAAGCTCAAGGCAAGCAAATGGGCTAAGGATGTCCAAGGATAAAAGGGACACAGGTGCCCATAAGCAAGAAAACCCATAGTCATGGTAAAGAACACACGGCAGGCCTAAAAAAAAGGGCCTTGCAAGATCAAGTCAATACAGCAGGAATGACAAAGTAATATGGCAAGACATGATGGCAATCAAGAAATAGGCTGGAAGAAATGTGAAACCCAATATCAAATGAAGCCTAGCCCCTAAGGAGAACAGTGAATTATAAAACGGTCCATATAAAAGGACGAAGAAAAGCGGCAGACTGTACAAATGCAGTTCCAAACCACGGCAAACACATGAGCAGCAGTTAGATTTTGGACATACATGAAAAGGAAGCACGCGCAAGGCCCAGGCGCCACTAACCTGTACCCAGCCAATATGGGACATGGTGGGGTCATGGGGTAGAGGTAAGAGGTAAGGGGGTATGGTTTGGTGGTGGGGAGAGGGGAAAAGACCTATTCTGTGACTCCTACCCAAACTTTTTTGGGGGGTACGTCCTGCTGGGATGACAGACTACCCAAAAGAAGTAAGGTTAAGGGAGGAACCATTAGGTGCATGCCATGAGGGATAGAGAGAGAAAGCACTTAAGTACACTCCTGGCAGACGAGGCCTAGTTTGTGCACAAGCCAGCCCAACATTTTATTACTACAACTGAAGTAACGGCCTTCCTAGAGCAAGAGAGAGCCAGAGGACCCAAGGAGAGATTCTATGCACGAAGGCCTCCATACCCACTAAAAGTGCTCAGTAAACCATACCCTGAAAGGTATGAGCCGCGAGCTTTTGCGCAGTATAATGGTAGGAAGGGAAGTGTTGTTGAGTACGTAAGCAAGTTCATTGACACTTTCGGCCTTTACGCCACAAACGAAGACTTATGTCTTCGAGAATTTTCTAAATCACTATGTGACAAGGCTTATACCTGGTACACTGGCTTAAAGCCAAGATCGATTCCAACATAGGATGATATGGTGGATGTATTTTGTACCAAATACTTCCATGGAGAAGAAATGGTAACACTTGCAACTCTGCAAGCGACCAAGCAGAGGAATGGTGAAGACTTGATGGAGCACATCAAGAGATTTAGGGACATAGCACTCGACTACTATGACCATTGTGAAGAAAGGACACTAGTAGAGATGTGTATGACGAATATAATTAGAGAATATAAGGCAGTCCTAGAAAATCTAGAGATCTCCCAGTTCGTGCAGTTATTGCAAAAGGCAAGAAAAACTGCCTAGTCCGTAAAGCCGAGCATGGACAAAAGAAGTGTCCCGCAAGCCATGGCAGTATCTACTGGCGAGCGGAGAAGGAAGACCGATGGGAAAGAGTTCAATACTCCCCCGCCAATACCATGCACGACAAAGGAGCTAGATGTACTGCTAGACAGGTGGATAGCAGATAGGATCTTCAAACCTAACCAAGTTTCTAGGGAGCCTATAGAGGAAGAGCGGAGGGACCTACGTTTTTGTCGTTTACACAATTACGTGCAACATCCTATCGCAGAGTGTTGGGCGCTCCGCAGACTAGTGCACCGCAGGATAAAAGAAGGGACTCTAGAACTGTCCCAGCAGGAAGTCCAAAGAAATCCACTACCAAACCACAAAGGGAAGGGTGTAGCAGCGGTGGCAATTTGCGCGGAGAAAACTTGGCCTTGCTGTCAGTGGCCATTACCACTTTACAACTGAGCTCCAAGTTCAAAAATTTGTTCGACCAACTAGGACTCATGGCAAAGGAAAGAAAGGTAGCCACGGAGGCTTTGGTGAGCATTGCCTCTGGTGTAGGAATAGAATGTCTATCGGCAGAAATCCTAGATGATAGGGCTCTCTTACAAGAGTCAACTGAAATCACTTTTAGTGATAAAGATATGGAGGTGGGATACCCAGATCATAGAAGACCCTTATACTTAGCGGCATCCATAAATCAAATCCCCATAAAGAGAGCCTTGGTAGATACAGGTGCTTCTGTGAATCTCATTCCATTGAGCACTTTACAACCGGCAAGAATTTCAGACAAGAAGATTCAAGGGTGCCCAATGGAAGTGACAGGGTTCGGCAAAAGGGGCAAGTACACTGCAGGCCACATTCAACTGTGGTTGAAAATAGGCCCCATAGCTTCTTTAGCTCGGTTTCATGTGGTGAAGACAGAAGTATCCTATCACGTGCTTTTAGGGAGGCCATGGTTGCACAAACACCGATTGGTCCCATCCACCTATCACCAATGTATGAAAGGAAGATTGAATGGTAGGATGGTAAGCATAGCCGCGAACCCTCACCATTCGAGCAAGCAGAAGCCCATTTAGTAGAAACTATGTTCTACGACCAATAAGCTCTATCTAGGGAAAGCTCAGCATTAAAGCCACGAGGTACCTTCATACCAAAGTAGTAAGACATCCAAGATGACCCAGAGCATAATCTAAGAGAATTATTGGCACGAAAGAAGAAAAGAAAAGAAACGCCCGCCGCAGAATCAGATGACATGCCCCAATGCATTAGAGTCCGAGGCTCTGATGGCAGGATTGTTTATAAATTATGAAGGCGCGCGGGGCCCGTGATTGAAACCCAGATGGGCCCCACCTAGGAATGGCAACACAAGAGTTCGGCATGTTGCGAGGTTCAAGAAAGTTCAGAGGAAGAAAGTAATACGAGGGAAAGTGAAGGAGCTGTGGCAGAAAATGAGGTACAGGTTACGACAGAAGAAGAAATGGAAGAAGTTGACCTGGGGTCTGCTTCGCAAGGGCCGAGGCCCATCTCAATTAGTGCAAGTTTAACAAAAAAACAAAAAACAAAACTCGTACTACTGTTGGAAGAATTCAAAGATATCTTCGCATGGGACTATAGTGAAATGCCCGAGCTAGACCCTAGGTTAGTTACACATACATTAAATGTGGACCCGCAGCCAAGCCAGTGGCCCAGCCTGCTAGGATATTTCACACAGAAATAGAAGGGCAAATAGTCAAAGAAGTGCAGAAATTGTTGGCTGCAGGATTCATCAAACCTATTCAACACCCCCGCTGGCTATCCAACATAGTACCAGTAAGGAAGAAGAATGGCCAGATAAGATGTTGTGTAGATTTCAGAAATCTCAACAAAACGTGCTCGAAAAACTAGTTCCCATTGCCAAATATGGATTTACTGATAGATTCTACGGCCGGAAGTGCTATGTTTTCGTTCATGGATGGTTTCAGTAGGTGCAACCAGATCAGAATGGCACCAAAAGACGTGGAGAAGACCGCTTTCAAGACACCCATGGGCAATTTCTACTACACTGTGATGCCCTTCGGGTTGAAAATGCAGGTGCAACTTATCAACGAGCAATGACGACCATATTTCACGATATGATGCATCGGGAATTAGAAGACTATGTGGACGATGTAGTGGTTAAATCAAAGAGGAGAGAAGAGCACTTCTGTGTGCTAAAAAGGGTATTCGAAAGATGTAGAGCTTTTAAATTAAGAATGAACCCTCTCAAACGCGCATTTGGAGTATCTTTCAAAAACTTCTTAGGTTTCCTGGTTCACAACAGGGGAATAGATGTAGACCCAACCAAAGCCACGGCCATAGCAACTATGAGGCCTCCAGCCACGGTAAAGGAACTAAAGAGCTTCTTGGAAAAGTCTCGTATATCCGAAAATTCATCCCTGGGTTGGCGTTGATAACTTCGGCTTTTACCAAGTTGCTTAGGAAAGGGCAAAGTTTTGAATGGGGAGAAGCACAGCAGACAGCCTTCAAGAGGCTGCAACAAATCATGATGAACCTCCCCACGGTGCAAGCCCCAGTCCATAAAAAACCATTGCTGCTTTTCATGGCCACCAATTCATATGCCATTGGTGCGTTAATCGCCCAAGAAGATGGAGGCAGCGTTGTGTAGCCAGTGTACTACATCAGCCACACCTTAAAAGATGCAGAAACTCGTTACCCAAGGGCGGAAAGGGCATGTTTGGCTACTGTGTATGCCTCACAGAGGTTACACCATTATTTCTTGGCCTACGAAGTGTGGGTGATGACCAAGTCCCATACCATCAAAACTTTGTTATAGCAACCAATCCTCTCTGGTAGGATATCCCAGTGATTGTTGCAGTTGTCACAATATGACTTAAGAATGGGGACACCTAAGGCAATGAAAAGCCAGGCTATAGCAGACTTATTGGCACAATTTTCAGGAGAAGAAGAATTCCCACTAGGCGACAAAGTTCCAGGGGAAGTAGCTATGGCAGAAGAGGTCAGGGAACAATAGATAATGAAATTTGATGGGCCATCTACCACCCAGTCCGGAGGAGTGTAAGTAGTTTTGTACCATGAAGAAGATAAAGCAGTCGCACTATCATTCAAGCTAGAATTCCCCTGTTCAAACAACAAGGCAAAATATGAAGCCTACCTAACCGGGCTAGCCAAGGCTCTTGAAATGAGAGTCAAGCATTTAAAGGTGCTGGGTGATTCGAATTTAATGGTCTGCTAGACCAAGGGAAGCTTCTCCCTAAAAGAACCCAGCCTAGCCCAATACAAAGCAAATGGCCCAGAAGATGGAAGAAAAGTTTTTAACTTTTGAGATAGAACATGCTCCAAGGAACAAAAATTGGTTTGCCGACGTATTGGCTGCACTAGGCTTATAAATAATGTTTGAAGGGAATAGCACCAGAATAGAGATCAGTAAGAGGGAAGAATCCATAATTGAGATGTTAAAAGAAAGGTTCCAGAAGGAACACTACGAAGGGGATTGGCGGATCCCCATAAGGGAAGCCTTGATGGAGAAAGAAGACGTCATGGAGCTAAAGATACTAAAAGACTACGCCCTGCTAAGGGGAGTGCTGTACCGCAGGATGCCAGGTAGGGTCTTGTCCAGATGTGTGGGACAGAAGGAAGCCCAGAGAAAATTGAAAGAAGTACATGACAAAACTTGCGGATCCTGCGGGGAGGTCAACCTCTACCGCAGACTCCAAAGGGTAGGCTTCTATTGGCCAAGCATGGGTAAAGAAGCATACCAAGTCCAAACCCAGTGCAGGACCTGCCAACTTGCGGTAGACAGAGAGGAAAGTTATGCTGTGTTCATCGGCGAGGACTGGAGAAGCCCATTCATACAGTACTTGATAGAAGGCATCCTGCCACAAAAGCATAGTGAAAGATACAAGCTTAAGAGGTTGGCAACATATTACTTTTTGCATAATACAGTCCTTTTCAAAAGGGGGTATGATGGGGACCCTTTGAGATGCTTGGGTCCTGAAGAAGCAAAAGAAATGATAAAAGAAGTACACTCAGGAGAGTGTGGGGAGCACCAAGGAAAGAAGAAACTTTGCAGATGCCTGCTGCAAATGGGCTATTATTGGCCTACCATGAAAAAAGACGCGGCAGAATTTGTAAAAACATGTTGCAGCTACCAAATACAAGCCAATTTAATCCACACCCATCCATAGAATTTGCATAGCATGGTCACACCATGACCTTTCCACTTGGGGGCTTGACTTGGTCGGACCGGTGAACCCACCATCGTGTGGATACATATGGATACTGGTGGCTACGGAGTATTTTACTAAGTAGGTAGAGGTGATACCACTCCGTAAAGCCACTGGAGGAGCAGTGGCAAACTTCATTAAATAAAATATAATTGTAAGATTTGGAGTTCCTCACAGGATCATCAGTGATAATGGAACGTCATTTGTCAACAGTGACGTGAGGAAGATGCTAGAGTTCTACCAAGTCAAGCACCACCATTCATCACCTTATTACCCTCAAGGAAACAGGCAAGCAAAGGCAACGAACAAAACTCTCATAAAGATCATCAGTAAGATGAGCTAAGAGTATACAGGAGGGTGGGCAGTGCACCTGCCAGATGCTCTTTGGGCTTATAGAAATTCACCAAATTCAGCCACAGGTTTCTCACATTTTTCCTTAGTCTACGGAACTGAGGTGGTAAGCCTAGCGAAAATGAGGACTCCATCTCTAAGACTTATACAGATGCAAGAAAAAGAAAGAGAAGAAGAAGTCTTTATGGCAGAAAGGTGCGAAGATCTAGAAGGACTTGATGAAAAGAGAGAAAAAGCCCAAGAACGCAGTCGCAGATACAGGCAAAAGATGACTGAAGCCTATGGCAGGATGACTAAAGAGAAAGTGTTCATAGAAGGATAACTTGTTCTAAACGTGGCAAATTATGTTAGAAGAGGCCTGATAGGACCATCTAAGTTTGCACCGAAGTGAGAAGGACCTCTTGTGATAAGGGAGGCACATCTAAGTGGGTATTACCGTTTGACTCAAGCGGATGGTAGAGACTTAATGGATCCCATCAATGGGAAATGGTTGAAACATTACTTTGCCTAAGGAAAAAAGTCATGTGATTGTCCTTTTCTTTTGTTTTGTTGAAAAAAAAAAAAAAAAAACTCTTATGTTTCTTTTTACCTTTTTCATCTTTCAAGTGACTACATCACAAGGTAAATTTTTTTTTGTAACTTGCTTTCATGAGGATGCAATGAAAAGCACGAAGTATTATCATCATATGCCATAGCAAAAGCAAAAAGGAAATAGTAGCAAAGTGTAGCATCATAAGTTACAAACCCAAACTATGGCAAACTAGCCAAATAAGTGCTATAGGAAACATAGTGTACTAAATAGAGTAATAAGGCAAAGGAAACAACAAAACAAGGAAGAAACCGCATCATCATCAATGAAATCCAGAAATGAGTGGTTGATCTCCAAAACGGCTGGACCCATCTATGCTAGAGATAAGGCGCTCGCAACAGCCCTCAAAGTCTGCCACTTCCTTTCTCAGAACTTCAAGGCGAGAGTCAATAGCATCAACAGTAAGCTGGACTCTCCTCATGAAAATGGCCCGGGCAATCTCTCGAAAGTGGTCCAAGATAAACTCCACAGCGAAACCAACACTCACAAGCTCCTGCACCACAGCCTTCCACTGCAGGATCCTCTCGGTGAAGACAGTGTCAATAAAGTTATGCTCAATATCATTCAGTACACTCACTAACATCCTTAAGAAATGCTCCCTGGCAGAACGACCAAGTCGAAATCCTTCCATGAAGTCCCCACAGTTGCTATAAACTGTCACTAAGTGAGAAGCATAGTCCTCAGAAATTCTGAAGCCATAGAAATCTATATAAGGAGGTCCAGAGCCCCAAAAAATCCGCAGGTCCAAGATCATTGACTTCAGGTTGATCAAAGTGTGCAAAAAAGGCTATAGCCTCGCTCACAAGATCTGAAATGGTGGCGAAACTACTGCCCACTTCAAACTGAAAAGGCACTGTAGGGAGTGGACCTGTCAAGGAAGCACAAGGCATGAAATGAGAAGCCTTGGTAAAAAAAAAAAAAAAAAGACAAGCCTATGGGGAAGAAATGAAGAAAGAAATAAGGGAAAAGAAAGCTCACCAGGGCCAGTGACAATGGGAGCTGTGGAAAAAATAGAGACAAGCACAGAAGGAACGGTGGAAACTGACGCTGTAAGTAAGGCAGAAACTGACACAGAAGATACGGCAGGAATAGGTGCTATGGACACGGCAGGAGTAGCTGCTACAGACACCTCTACGTCTGCTGTGTTGCCTAGCCCCTTAAAGGTCCCTGCAAAACAAAGAAATAAACATGCAAATAAAAAAGGGAAGAATGAACTTGGCTAAAGGAAGGGAAGACAGAACTTAGCAGGGAAGAAAACACTTACCCATGAATTTAGTCTCAGGTGGAGCACGACTCTTCTTTAGACTCAGAAATCCTCCTCCCCAGGACAGGCGCATCATCAAGATCCTCAAGGATATCCTCAGACTCCTTAGAGGACAAATCAGCATTAGGCCCACGGGTGGCAGAAATAGGAATGGAGGAAGGAGTAACTAGCAGAGAGGAACCGTCCTTCACAGCTTGAGATAGAGTAACAAAAGGGTCACCGATGGAAATGACAAGAGACGTAACAGGAGTAGTCTCGATCTGAGTAGCAGCAGGAGGGATGGCTTCCCTTTGAACAGAGGGTGTCTCGGCAGGAGTAAAGATGACCTCACTAACCTTCCTAGTATGAGTACCCTCATCTATGGGTACTGGCCCAGTGGGAGAGGTAGGAGCCTCAGCAGGAACTCCATACGTAGCTGCAGAAGTGGCAGGTGTTGCAAACTCAGCCCGAGCAAAAAGGCCCTCCATGGGTGTGCCCATGGAGGCAGAAAGCTCCTCAGTAAAAGGACGATATATAGAAAGAGGCATAGGCTCATCCTAGAAGACAAAAGGAGGGAGATATAAAGATTAAAGTAATTTTTTAGTGAATGAGGAAACCAAAAGTGTATGAAAAACTGGTTAATAAGGAAATGTACCTCCAATTTAGGTTCATTGAGCACAATAGGACGGGTGGCTGACGTATCATCCTTGTACTTAGACTACAAAGAAAAAGGGAAATAAGAGACAGAGTCAAAGAAAGAAGTCAGCAAGCATGTCAGATTCAACCACAGGAAAAAGTCAAAAAAAAATATATATAGATATATATATATATATATGTATTTGAAGGACGAAGCAAAAATTAAAAATGACGTACCCTTCGCTCAGCGGCAAGCACAGGATGGGGGGAGTTGTCTTCCTCTTACTGCCTCCTATTCTGCTGGCAGGAGTAGCATCTATGGGTGGCCGAGGAGTAGCAGACTTAGGCTTGCTGGCAGATTTAAGTTTGGTAGTACCTTTCTTGACTGGTGCAGGGACATTTATCACTTTAACCTTCTTTTACCAACCTGGAGGATAATCACCTATGTGCCAATACCGTCCTTTCTTCTCCTCATCCTATTCAAAGATGGCAGACCGGTTCTGTTTCCTGGCATATGCCAACACAAATTTGGAAGGCAGGAGCAACCGAGGATTAGGCGAGAAAACCATACTAAGCCCCTCAGGAGGAATGAGAGAGAAACTGCGACTACTTACCAACTCTTGCTCAAATGAGGTCATTACGGCCTACTAGTATCCATGCATAGCGGGGGTGCAAAGGCCCTCCCTCAGAGAGCCAGGAACTATGACTACACTAAATCCCTGTCTCCAAAAATCAAAAGAGGTATGTCGCAGAAAAGGTCTATCCAAGGTAGGGGACTCCATAAGAAAGGAAAGGTCATCAAGAATGTCCTGATCCAACCTAAACTGCCTTCTTACCCGGTTGGCAGGATAATGGACAAACTTGACACCTGCATCGGCCAAATAGGGCAACCATCCGGTGTTGGTGGCCACCAAATAGGTGATACCCGTCTCATCAAAATCGGCTAAGGGAGTAGTAGTTCCAACAGTATCAACAAATGAAACCTATAGCAGAATCTATGCATATGTAACCAGTACTCAAATATATGTAAGCTCTCCAGGAAAAACCAACACCTTCATTAAAGGACTCAACAACAGGATGGTCGATAGGCTTCAAACCGGACCAACGGAAAGCCAGAGGAAAATCAGACTCAAATATGCCACAGAAGTCAGTAATTACCTATGGGTAGGATTGGTACTTCTCTTTAGCAATTCGAATGGGCCTACACTTCGCTAAGTACTAGGCACAGCGCTCAAATAACAACTGCTGCAGGATGGTGCTGTGGACAGAGGAAGTGACTATGTGGCAAGAGCTGGCCTGACTCTCGTCACTCCGCAGGATATCCAGTTGGACATACAGATGCCCTAAGAACATAGGAGCCAGCAGTAGACTCACCCCGGCAGATATTTTTATGGCCAGACGGAAATACAAAGGCTTTATGGCATAATGGGGGTGGGATCCAAAGACAAACTTGCAAAGCCAAAAGGCAACAAAAGTAGCACGGCGAGCAATTACAAAAAATTTGGAAGAAGAACTAGCCCAATATGACAACTTGGTGTTCCCGGTCATTCTTTTCTTCACCTCAACTTCAATAGCTTCTTCTTTCGGAGAAAGCTCTATGGTGGCAGGATCAACATCACCAAGAATTGGCAAAAGTAATTGATTAGCCATGTCTTCAAGGGTAACAGTGAGTTCACCACAAGAAAAGAAGAATGTATGGGTGGTGGCACACTATTGGCGAACCAAATGGTGAAGGTTGTAGAGGTCTCAGAAATTGGACAGGCTTCGGGATAGGACGACGGCCTTTAAAACACCGGCCCGCTGAAGCAAACCCATGAAGCCCGTATCGGATAACTCGATATCAACCCACTCCTTCCAACCAAGGATGGTACCCGACCCAAATTCGAAATGGATAGGCATAGGGAGTGAAATGCCTTGACGAATGACTAAATCGAAGATGGAGGAAGACACCAGAGCCCAAGAAACATTAGGGTTTCGTCGGCAAAGAGCGAGCCACACACGGCCTAGTGGCAGCGACTTGTAATCACCAAGAACCTTGGGAAAGTGAGGGTAAGTGTCATAACATGGGTCGATCAAAGGGGCACACTCACTGTCTGGGTTGCGCTGCGCCTTTTCCTCGCTGGAATGGTCCGACTCAGAGTATGCGGCCTCCTCGCCTATCTCTTGTTCGACGGGAGGAACGGAAATGGCTTCTTTCCCTTTACTGTAGGAAGAGCCTTGGCTTTTCACCGGTACCATAGTATAAAGGCTTGACCTAAGTAAGGTGGGTATGAGTGTTCGAAAAGAGGAAAATGGTGAAGGAAGAGAAACGGACAGAGTTTTCTCTTTTTTGGAAAGGAAAGAGTTTGTGTTTGGATTGCAGAGAGACTTTACTCTAAATAACTGAGTCATTAATGCCGGCTTGAAGAGAGGTGATGGTTTAGCCATCAAGAAGAGAATGAAATTGATGAAACGGTGGCTATGTTTTAGAATAACTGCCAATTTGGGAAAATCGATGAGACAATCCTGTTCGCGGCAGGAAAGAAAAAAATATATATATACATACATATACATATATATATATATATAGGTACTTATATATGAATGAAATGAGGTCCACTGTTCAAAAAAGAGCCTGTGAAGGAAAAGAAGGAACGGAGATAGAAAGGGTAGGGAAGTCTTTTATTCACATATGAACTGCAGGAACGCTTCACATGTTCAGGGGGCTAAATGTTGAGGGCCATTTTTGAAGAATCATAAAGAAAGAAAGAAGCCCAACAACATAGACCGAAAAGAAGTTGGCAAAAAAAATAGAAAACAAGAACCATTAAGTTCAAGCAGAAGGAATAATGGATCACAGGTCAATAAAATAAATAAATGGGCCTTGAGAAAGCAAATGGGCTCAAAAGAGCCTGAAAAGTAAGAATGGGCCACATACGATGTGGAAAAGTAAGAATGGGCCGCAGCAGGCCCAAAGTAATGTAAACAAAGAGAGTAGGGGATTGATGGCAAGCCCACAAACTCTAAAGATGAGAATGAGGTAATTGGGCCGGGGAAGTCCAATGAAGTTAGTAAAAGTCCATAGGAACACAAAGTTAGGAAAAAGAGCCAAGGAAGCCCAAGGCAAGCAAATGGGCCAAGGATGTCCAAGGAAAAAAGGAACACAGCAGCCCATAAGCAAGAAAACCCATAGTCATGGGAAAGAACACACGGCAGGCCGAAAAAAAAGGGCCCTACAGATTAAGTTAATACAACAGGAATGACAAAGTAATATGGCAGGACATGATGGCAATCAAGAAATAGGCTGGAAGAAATGTGATGTCCAGTATCAAATGAAGCCTAGCCCCTAAGGAGAACAGTGAATTATAAAACGGCCTACAAAAAAGGACGAAGAAGAGCGACAGACTGTACAAACGCAACTCCAGACCACGGCAAACGCATAAGCAGCAGGCAGATTTTGGACATACATGAAAGGGAAGCACGCACAAGGCCCAGGCGCCACCAGCCTGTACCCAGCCAATATGGGACGTGGTGGGGTCATGGGTCAGAGGTAAGAGGTAAGGGGGGTACTGTCTGGTGGTGGGGAGAGGGGAAAAGACCTATTCTGCGGCTCCAGCCCAAGCTCTTTTGAGGGGTACGTCCTGCTAGGATGACAGACCGCCTAAAAGAAGCAAGGTTAAGGGAGGAACCGTTAGGTGCATGCCATGAGGGATAGAGAGAGAAAACACTTACATCGTGGCAGGAAATGGTGCCACGATGGACTAACGAATGAAACAAACCTACCTTTGTCTAGCGAGGGTGAGTGGCACACAGACGAACCCTTTGGTGGTCGACAAGTACGCCTAGACCAGACAAAGGCGGTTAAGGGGCAAAATGGTAAAATCTAGTCACGGCAGGCACTATAAGAAGACCCTTGTTGTGCCCAGAATAGGGGATTAAAAAACAGGGGATCACGAAGAAAAAAATAAAAAGAAAGCAAAAAACAAGGGAAAGAAAAAAAGATAAGAGAGAAAACAAAAAACCAAGAGAGATAATACAATAGGCATGTACCAGTAAGTCGATTTCCTTCTCTCCCTCTCGAAGTCCTACTTTCTTTGAGAAAAGAAAATAAAAGAGGATTCCTTTGGGCACTAACCATTTGGGTCCGGTTCCTTCAAAGTTATTAATCCCCACGGCAGGATCTTTCCTTTGAGATTAATTACATTGAGAGGAGGTGTTCTTCCTCTTTGGTCTTTGCCTTTACGGACCAAACTTGACTTGATATTTATTCTTGATTAACTCATATTATCATTTACTCCTTTATTTTCTTTTGTAAAAGCCATTGTTATCACTGTGATTGTCATAAATAGGGATTATTTGGTCATTTTCCATTAAGAAAAGGTCACTATATTCTGTTTTCTTTTTTGTTATTATATCTGCCTGCCGTAACTCATTTAAAATAACTCTGCCTGCCATAAGTACACTCCTGGCAGACGAGACCTAGTTTGTGCACAAGCCGACCCAAATTGAGTTACAGTTAGATCGATCTCAACTCTCCTACTCAGAATACTCGGGCCCATTACTGCAGGAGGTAGCCCAGCCCAACGCACACCTTTTAAGTTTGAAGTTCCTTTATATAGGACTATAGTCCCGAGACATATAAAAGGAAGAGCATATTAAGATGATTCCTTATATTAAATCGACAGGAAGTCTTTATGCTATGCTAAATACTAGGCTAAATGTCTATTTGCAATGGGCATAGTAAGCAAATATCAATTGAATCAAAGATCACTTAATTTAGTGGAAGTAAAGCAGATACTCAAATATCTTAAAAGAATGAGGGATTATATGTTTGTCCACAAAATTGAGGTTTTGACAGTTACTAGATGTACAAATACTGACTTGTAGTTTGATTGTGATTCATGATGTTGGACTTCAAAATATGTGTTCATCGTAAGTGGTGAAAATACACATTAAGAGTAAATATTATCTCATTAAAGAGATTTGAGTATATGAGATATAGTAGTAGAAAAGATAATTTATGCAATAAATCTGGCTGAAACTTATTTCCAAACCTTGCCTTAGAGTGACTATGAATTACTCTAAAAAGGGAAATAAGTGTCGGATATGATAAATTGTCTTTGAGGGCAAGTGGGAGATTGTTGGGGTTTATGCCCTAAAATCATATTTATTAGCATGTCATAAATAATTAAATAGTTTAATTATATGAGACTATTTATAAATGAATTAATGGGACATTATCTTAGTCCATGAGATGCATAGTATGTGATTTATGTGATTTAGTTACAAAAGATATAAATCACAAGTTCGTTGTAAACTTAGAATTTAGTTCGTAGTCAGTGATGAAATTGGGCATTTCATCTGCAAAGACTATAACATATTGTAAGGGCCTTTTTTGTGCTGTGCGTTGGGCTGGGTTGCCTCCTGCAGTAGTGGGCCCGAGTATTCTGAATAAGAGAGTTGAGACTAGTCCAATTGTAACTCAATTTGGCCCGGCTTGTGCATAAACTATGCCTCGTCTGTCAGGAGTGTACTTATGGTAGGCAGAGTTGTTTCAAATGAGTTATCGCAGGCAGATATAATAACAACAAAACAGAGTCCACTGACTTTTTAATAGAAAATGACCAAATAATCCCTACTTATGAAACATAATCACAGTGATAACAATGACTTTTACAAAGAAATAAAGGAGTAAGTGATGATATGAGTTAATCAAGAATAAATATAAATCAAGTCAAGTTCGGTCCGTAGAAGCAAAAGACCAAAGAGGAAGAACGCTTCCTCTCAATGCAACTAATCTCCCAAGGAAGATCCTGCTGTGGGGATTAATGGTTTTGAGGGAACCGGACCTGAATGGTTAGTGCCCAAAGGAATCTTTTTTTACTTTTTTGGAAGAGAGTAGGATTTTGAGAGGGAGAGACGAAAATCGACCTACTGGTGCATGCCCACCGTATTAACTCTCTTTGTTTTCTGTTTTCTCTTTTATCTTTTTCCTTTCCCTTGTTTTTACTTTCCTTCTTTTTTATTTCGTGATCCTCTTCTATTTTTTGATGCTCTTTCTGGGCACGACAAGGGTCTTCTTATAATGCCTGCCGTGACCAGATTTTACTACTTTGCCCCTTAACCACCTTTGTCTGGTTTGGGTGTACTTGCTGACTACCAAGGGTTCGTTTGTGTGCCACTCCCCTTTACCAGACAAAAGTAGGTTGTTTTATTCATTAGTCTACCATGGCACCCTTTCCTGCCACGGTGTAGGTGCTTTCTCTCTCTATCCCTCAGGGCATGCACCTAACGGTTCCTCCTTCAACCTTGCTTCTTTTGGGTGGTCTATCATTCCAACAGGACGTACCCCCCAAAAGAGCTTGGGCAAGAGCCATAGAATGTCTTTTCCCCTCTCCCCACCACCAAACCATACCCCCTTACCTCTGACCCATGATCTCACCACGTCCCATATTGGCTAGGTACAGGCTAGTGGTGCCTAGGCCTTGTGCGTGCTTCCCTTTCATGAATGTCCAAAATCTGCCTGCTGCTCATGCGTTTGCCGCAGTCTGAAGGCTTGCTTACATAGTCTGCCGCCTTTTTTCGTCCTTTTATATGGGCTGTTTTATTATTCCCTGCTCCCCTTAGAGGCTGGGCTTCATTTGATACTGGGCTTCACATTTCTTCCAGCCTATTTCTTGATTGCCATCATGTCCTACCATGTTACTTTGTCACTCCTGCTATAATGACTTGATCCTGCCGGGCCTTTTTAGGCCTACTGCTTATTCTTTCCCCAATGACTTAGCATGGCCATGGGTTTTCTTACTTATGGGCTCCTGTGTCCCTTTTGTTTTCCCCTGGGCATCCTCGGCCCATTTACTTGTCTTGGGCTTCCTCGGCTTTTTTCCTAACTTTGTGTTCTCATGGGCTTTTACTAACTTCATTGGGCTTCCCCGGCCCAATTACTTCATACTCATCATTGGGGTTTGTGGGCCTACCCTCAATTATCTACTCTCTTTGCTTGAATTGCTTTGGACCTGTTGCGACCCATTCTTACTTTTCTACATCATACACTTCCCATGGGTTTGCTTTTTTCTATTTCTCTCTTTCCGGGCTCTTTTGAGCCTATTTACTTCCTCAAGGTCCATTTATTTATTTTATGGACCTGTGATCTATTATTCCTGTCGTTTAGGCTTAATGGTTTTACTCTATGCTTTCCATTTCTTTGCTACCTGTGGTCCATATGTGAATAAAATACCTTCCTGTCCTTTCCACTTCTCTTCTTTCTTTTCCTTCACGGGCTTTTTTAAACTATGGACCCCTTCTCATATATATATATATATATATATATATTTCTTTTCCTGCCGTGAACAGTAGTGACTCTTCGAATTTCCCAAAATGGAAGTTATTTTAAGACATAACCATCGCTTCATTAATTTCATCTCTTCTCGATGGCTAACCCATCGCCTCCCTTCATGCCAGCATTAATGACCCAGGTATTTAAGAGGAGAGTCCCTTTGCAATCCGAACATAAACTCCTTCTTTTCCAAAATATTCTATCTGTTTCCCTTCCTCCATTGTTTTCTTCTTTTCGAACACCCATACCCATTTTACTCCGATCAAGCCCTCACGCTATGGCGCCGGTGAAAAGCCTAGGCTCTTCCCACCATAAAGGGAAAGAAATCGTTTTCGATCCTCCTACTGGACAAGAGATAGGCAAGGAGGCCGTGTACTCCGAATCGGACCACTCCGATGAGGAAGAGGCGTGGCGTGACCCAGGTAGTGAGTGCACCCCTCTGATCGACCCTTGGTATGATGTCTATCCTCCCTTCCCCAAGATTCCCGGTGACTATGTGCCGCCGCTGCCAAGTCGTGTGTGGCTCGCTCTTTGCCGACAAAACGCCGATGTTTCTTGGGCTCCGGTGTCTTCCTCCATCTCCGATCTAGTCATTCATCAAGGCATTTCACTCCCTGTGCCTATCCATTTTGAATTTGGGTCGGGTACTGCCCTGGGTTGGAAGGAGTGGGTCGATAGCGAGTTATCCGATACGGGCTTCATGGGTTTGCTTCAGTGGGCTGATGTTCTAAAGGTCGTCATCCTATCCTAAAGCCTATCCAATTTTCGAGACCTCTACAACCATTGCCATTTGGTTTGCCGGTGGTGTGCCACCACCCACACATTCTTCTTTTCTTGTGGCAAACTCACTGTTACCCTTGAAGACGCGGCTAATCAATTACTTTTTCCAGTTCTTGGGATGTTGATCCTACCACCATAAAACTTTCTCCGAAAGAAGAGGCTATTGAACTTGAGTTGAAGAAAAGGATGACCGGAAATACTAATTTATCATATTAGGTTAGTTCTTTGTCCAAATTTTCTGTAATTGCTCGCCGTGCTGCTTTCGTTGCCTTTTGGCTTTTCAAGTTTGTCTTTGGATCCCACCCCCATTATGCCATAAAGCCATTGTATTTTTGTCTGGCCATAAAAATATCTGCCAGGGTTTGTCTGCCGCTAGCCTCTATGTTCTTGGGGCATCTGTATGTCCAACTGGATATCCTGCGGAGTGACGAGAGTTAGGCCGGCTCCTACCACATAGTCACTTCCTCTATACATAGCACCATCCTGCAGCAGTTGTTATTTGAGCGTTGTGCCCAGCACTTGGTGAAGTGTAGGCCCGTTCACTTTGCTAAAGAGAAGTATCAATCTTGCCCGAAGGTAATTACTGACTTCTGCGGCAAATTTGAGTCCGATTTTCCTCTGGCTTTCCATTGGTCTGGTTTGAAGCCTATTGATTATTCTGTTGTTGAGTCTTTTGATGAAGGAGTTGGTTTCTCTTGGAGAGCTTACAGACATTTGAGTACAGGTTATACGTGCATAGATTCTGTCAAGGGTTCGTTTGTTGATACTGTTGGAACTACTACTCCTTTAGCCGGTTTTGATGAGATAGGAATCACTTATTTGGCGGCCACCAACACTGAATGGTTGCCCTATTTTGCCGATGAAGGTGTCAGGTTTGTCCATTATCCTGCCAACTAGGTAAGAATGCAGTTTGGGCTAGATCAGGACATTCCTGATGACCTTTCCTTTCTTATGGAGTCCCCTACTTCGGTTAGACCTTTTTTGCGACATACCACTTTTGATTTTTGAAGATAGCATTTAAGTGCAGTCACAGTTCCTGGCTTGCTGAGGGAGGGCCATTGCACCTTTGCTATGCATGGATACTGGCAAGCTGTAATGACCTCGTTTGAGCAAGAGTTGGTAGGTAGCTGCAGTTTCTCTCTCATTTCTCCTGAGAGGCTCAGTATGGTTGTCTCGCCTAATCCTCAGTTGCTCTTGCCTTCCAAGTCCATGTTGGCATATGCCAGGAAACAGAACCGGTCTGCCATCTTTGAATAGGATGAGGAGAAGAAGGGATGGTATTGGCACATAGGTGATTATCCTCCAGGTTGGGAAAAGAAGGTTAAAGTGATAAATGTCCCTGCACCGGCCAAGAAAGGTCCTACCAAACTTAAATCTGCCAGCAAGCCCAAGTCTGCCACTCCTCGGCCACCCACAGACGCTACTCTTGCCAGCAGAATACGAGGTAGTAAGAGGAAGACAACTCCCTATCCTGCATTTGCCGCTAAGTGGAGAGTACGTCACTTTTAATTTTGCTTTGTCTTCCAAATACCTTTTTTTTTTTTACTTTTCCTGTGGTTGAATCTGACATGCTTGCTGACTTCTTTCTTTGACTCTATCTCTTGTTCCCCTTTTTCTTTGCAGTCTAAGCATAAGGAGGATACGTCTGCCACCGGTCCTATTGTGCTCGATGAACCTGAATTGGAGGTACATTTCCTCATTCACCAATTTGCCATACGCTTTTGGTTTCCTCATTCTCCCAAAAAGTTACTTTGATCTTCATATCTCCCTCTTTTTGTCTTCTAGGATGAGCCTAAGCCTCTTTCTATATATCGCCCTATTTCTGAGGAGCTTTCTGCCTCCATGGGCACACCCATGGAAGGCTTTTTTGATGGGGCTAAGTTTGCAACACCTACCCTTCTATAACTACGCATGGAGTTCCTGTTGAGGCTCCTACCTCTCCAACTGGGTCGGTACCCATAGATGAGGGTACTCATACTGGGAAGGTTAGTGAGGTCACCCCTACTCCTGCCGAGACAACCTCTATTCAAAGAGGAGCCACCCCTCCTACTGCTACTCAGATCAAGACTACTCTTGTTACGCCTCTTGTCATTTCCATCGGTGACCCTTTTGCTGCTCTGTCTCAGTCTGTGAAGGAAAGTTCCTCTCTAGTAGTTACTCCTTCCTCCATTCCTATTTCTGCCACCTGTGGGCCTAATGCTAATTTGTCCTCTAAGGAGTCTGAGGACATTCTTGAGGATCCTAAAGATAAGCCCATCCTGGGAGGAGGATTTCTGAATCCGAAGAAGAGGAGAGTGCTCCACCCGAGACTGAATTCATGGGTATGTGCTTTCTTCCTTCTTCTTCTTCTTTTTTCCTAAGTTCATTCTTCCCCCCTTTTACAAAGTTCACTCTTCCCCTTTTATTTGCATGTCTATTTCTCTGTTTGTAGAGACCTTTGAGGGGCTAGGAATTGCAGCAGACGAAGGGTGTCTGCAGCAGCTACTTTTACCGTGCCTACAGCATCCATTCCCGCCGTATCTTCTGTACCAGTTTCTGCCATACTTACAGCGTTGGTTTCTGCCGTTCCTTCTATGCCTGTCTTTGTCCTTCCCAAAGCTCCCATTATCACTGGCCCTGGTGAGCTTTCTTTTCCCTTAATTCTTTCTTCATTTCTTACCCGTAGGTTTGTCTCTTTTTTTTTTTTTTTTTACCAAGGTTTCTCATTTCATGCCGTGTGCTTTCTTGACAGGTCCACTTCTTACGGTGCCTTCTCAGTTTGAAGTGGGCAGCAGTTCTGCCACCATTCCAAATCATGTGAGTGAAGCTACAGCCTTTTTTGCACACTTTGATCAACCTGAAGTCAATGATCTTGGACCTGCAGATTTCTAGGGCTCTGAACCTCCTTATATAGATTTCCACGGCTTCAAAATCCTTGAGGATTGCGCTTCTCACTTGGTGACAGTTTATAGCAACCGTGGGGACTCCATACAGGGATTCTGACTTGGTTGCTCCACCAGAGAGCATTTATTGAAGATGTTGGGGAGTGTACTGAATAATATTGAGCATAACTTTGTTGACACTATCTCCACCGAGAGGATCCTACAGTGGAAGGCTACGGTGCAGGAGCTTGTAAGTGTTGGTTTTGCTGTGGAGTTTATCTTGAATCACCTTTGAGAGATTGCCTAGGCCATTTTCATGAGGAGAGTCCAGCCTACTGTTGGTGCTATTGACTCATGCCTCAAGGTTCTGAGAAAGGAAGTGGCTAACTTAGAGGGCCATCGTGAGCGCCTTCTTTCTAGCATAGGTAGGTCCAGTCGTTTTGGAGATCAGCCACTCATTTCTAGTCTTCATTGATGATGATGCAGTTTCTTCCTTGTTTTGTTGTTTCTTTTGCCTTATTACTCTATTTAGTACACTAAATTTCCTATAGCACTTATTTGGCTAGTTTGCCATAGTTTGGGTTTGTAACTTATGATGCTACACTTTGCTATTGTTTTTTTTTTGCTTTTGCTATGATATATGATGATAATACTTCGTGCTTTTCATTGCATCCTCATGAAAGCAAGTTACAATTTTTTTTGTCTTGTGACATAGTCACTTGAAAGATGGAAAAAGAAACATAAGAGTTTTTTCAACAAAACAAAAGAAAGGGACAATCACATGACTTTCACCTTAGGCACAGTAACGTTTCAACCATTTTCCGTTGATGGGATCCATTAAGTCTCTGCCATCCATCTAAGTCAAACGGTAATGCCTACTTGGATGTGCCTCCCTTATCACAAGAGGTCCTTCCTACTTCGGTGCAAACTTAGATGGTCCTACCAAGCCTCTTCTAACATAGTCCGCCACTTTTAGAACAAGTTGTCCTTCCATGAACACTCTCTCTTTAGTCATCCTGCCATAGGCTTCAGTCATCTTTTGCCTATATCTGCTGCTGCGTTCCTAGGCTTTTTCTCTCTTTTCATCAAGTCGTTCTAGATCTTCGCACGTTTCTACCGCAAAGACTTCTTCTTCTCTTTCTTTTTCTTGCATCTACATAACTCTCAGAGATGGAGTCCTCATTTCTACTGGGCTTATCACCTCAGTTCCGTAGACCAAGGAAAAAGGTGAGAAACTTGTGGCTGACTTTGGTGAATTTCTATGAGCCCAAAGAGCATCTGGTAGGTGCACTGCCCATCCTCCCAAATATTCTTGGCTCATCTTACTGATAATCTTTATGAGAGTTTTGTTCGTTGCTTCTGCTTGTCTGTTTCCTTGAGGGTAATAAGGTGATGAACGGTGGTGTTTAACTTGGTAGAACTCTAGCATCTTCCTTACGTCACTGTTGAGAAATGGCATGCCACTATCACTGATGATCCTGTGGGGAACTCCAAACCTTACAATTATATTTTCTTTGATAAGTTTGCCACTCATCCTCTTGTGGCTTTACGGAGTGGTACTGCCTCTGCCCACTTAGTAAAATACTCTGTGGCCACTAGTATCCATATGTATCCACGCGATAGTTGGTTCACCGGTCCAACCAAGTCAAGCCCCCAAGTGTGGAAGGGCCATGGTGTGACCATGCTATGCAAATTTTGCGAATGGGTGTGGATCAAATTGGCTTGTATTTGACAACTGTGGCATTTTTTTTTTCAAATTTTACCGCATCTTTTTTCATGGTAGGCCAATAATAGCCCATCTGCAGCAGGCATCTGTAAAGCTTTTTCTTTCCTTGGTGCTCTCCACACTCCCTGAGTGTACTTCTTTTATCATTGCTTTTGCTTTTTCAGGGCCCAAGCATCTCAAAGGGTCCCCATCATACCCCCTTTTGAAAAGGATTGTGTTATGCAAAAAGTAACGCATTGCCAACCTCTTAAGCTTGTATCTTTCACTATGCTTTTGTGGCAGGATGCTTTTTGTTAAGTACTGTATGAATAGGCTTCTCTAGTCCTTGTTGATGAACACAGCATAACTTTCTTCTCTGTCTGCCACGAGTTAGTAGGTCCTGCACTGAGTTTGGACTTGGTCTGCTTCTTTACCCATGCTTGGCTAATAGAAGCCAGCTCTTTGAAGTCTGCGGTAAAGGTTGACCTCCCCGCAAGACCCACAAGTTTTGTCGTGCACTTCTTTCAATTTTCTCTAAGCTTCTTTCTGCCCCACACATCTAGACAAGACCCCTTCTGGCATCCTGCGGCACAGTTCTCCCCTCACCAAAGCATAGTCTTTCAGTACCTTTAGTTCTGCGACGTCCTCTTCCTTTATCAAGGCTTTCCTTATGGGAATCTACCAATCCCCTTCACACTGTTCCTCTTGGAACCTTTCCTTCAACATCTTAATTATGGACTCCTTCCTCTTGCTGACCTCTACTCTGGTGTCATCCCCTTTGAACATTATTTGCAAGCCTAGTGCAACCAACTCATTGGCAAACCAGTTTTCGTTCCTTGGAGCATGTTCTATCTCAAAAGTTAAAAAAATTTCTTCCATCTTCTGGGCCATTGCTCTTGCATTGATTAAGATAGGCCTCGGTTCCTACAAACTAGACCCTAGGTCAACTTCCTCCAGTTCTTCTTCTACCACAACCTGTGTATCTTTTTCTACCACAATTTCCTCATCTTTTTCTTCTTCCTTTTTCAAACTTTCTTGAGCTATGCAACACGCCAACTTCCTGCGCTGCCATTCTTGGGTGGGGCCCGCCTGTATCTCACTTGTGGGCCCCGCATGCCTTCATAATTTGTACACAATCCTGCCATCAAGCCCTCGGACCTTGACACATTGGGGTGTGTCATCTGATTCTGCGATGGGCACTTCTCGTCTTTTCCTCTTTCTTGCCAATAATTCCTTCAAATTAGGCTCTGGGTCATCTTCGACGTCTTTCCACTTAGGCACAAAGGTACCTCGTGGTTTTGATACTGAACTTTCCTCAGATGGAGCCCATCGGTCATAGAACATAGTTTTTACTAAATGGGCCCCTACCTACTCAAACGGTGACGGGTTTGTAGCTATACGTATCATCATGCCATTCAATCTTCCTTTCACGCACTGGTGATAGGTGAATGGGACCAATCAGTGTTTGTGCAACCATGGCCTTCCCAAAAGCACATGATAGGATACTTCTGTTTTCACCGTATGGAACTGAGCTAAAGAAGCTATGGGGCCTACTTTCAACCACAGTTGAATGTGGCTTGCAGTATACTCGCCCCTTCCGCCGAACCCTGTTACTTTCATTGGGCACCCCTGAATCTTTCTTTCTGAAATTCCTGCCACTTGTAAAGTGCTCAATGAAATGAGATTCACTGAAACACCTGTATCTACCAAGGCTCTCTTTATGGGGATTTGATTTATGGACGCAGTATAAGGGTCTCCTATGATCTAGGTGTCCCGCCTCTATATCTTCATCACTAAAAGTGATTTCAGTTGACTCTTGTAAGAAAGCCCTATCATCTGAGATTTCTACCGATAGACATTCTACTCCTGCACCAGAGGCAATGCTCACCAAAGCCTCCGTGGCAACCTTTCTTTCCTTTACTGTGAGTCCTAGCTGGTCGAACAAATTTTTGAACTTGGAGCTCTGTTGCAAAGTGGTAATGGCTGCTGTTGGCAAGGCTAAGTTTTCTTCTTCGTCCTCTCCTAGGTCCGCGCAAATTACCACCGCTGCTACACCCTTCCCTTTGTGGTTTGGGAGTGGATTTCTTTGGACTTCCTGCTGGGACAGTTCTAGAGTCCCTTCTTTGATCTTGCGGTGCACTAGTCTGTGAAGTGCCCAACATTCTGCGGTAGGATGTTGCACATAATTGTGTAAACAACAAAAGTGTGGGTCCCTTCGCTCCTCCTCTGTGGGCGCCTTAGAAACTTGGTTAGGTTTAAAGATCCCATCTGCTATCCACTTGTCTAGCAACACATCTAGCTCCTTTGAAGTGCATGGTATTGGCAGGGGAGTATCGTACTCTCACCTATCGGTCTTCCTTCTCCGCTCACTAATAAACATGCCATGGCTTGTGGGGCACTTCTTTTGTCTGTGCTCAGCTTTACGGATTAGGTAGTTTTTCTCGCTTTTTGCAACAACTGTGCAAGTTGAGAGATCTCTAAGTTTTCTAGGACTGCCCTGTACTCCCTGATCATATTCGTCATACACATCTCTACCAATGTCCTTTCTTCGCAATGGTCATAGCAGTCAAGTGCTATGTCCCTGAATCTCTTGATGTACTCCATCAAGTCTTCACCATTCCTCTGCTTGGCCGCTTGCAGGGTTGCAAGTGTTACCGTTTCTTCTTCGTGGAAGTATTTAGTACAAAATACATCCACCATATCATCCCATGTTGGGATCGGTCTTGGCTTTAAGCCAATATACCAGGTGTAAGCCCGGTCACACAGTGATTTAGAAAATTCTCGAAGACATAAGTCTTCGTCTGCAACATAAGGGCCAAGAGTATCAATGAACTTGCTCACGTGCTCAACAACACTTCCCTTCCTGCCATCATACTGTGCAAAAGCTCGCGGCTCATACCTCTCGGGGTATGTCTTACTGAGCACTCTTAGTGGGTATGGAGGCCTTCATGCATAGAATCTCTCCTTGGGTCCTCTGGCTCTCTCTTGCTCCAAGAGAGCTGCTACTTTAGCCATAGTAATAAAACGTTGGTTCGCGTTCTGTGGGACACCTCCTGCTGGTGTCTCTTCTTTGTCTGTCGCATGTTCTGGATCATGCTAGCTTCCTTTTTCCTTTGTTCTGTCAGTCTTTAGATGACAGATTTCTTCCATCATTTGCTATTGTGAGTGCTGCAGAGCCTGCAACACCTACACGAAGGTGTTGGCGTTGTCTGCGGGGATTCTTGGAGGAGGTAGGGACCCAACCCCCATTCCGTTGGCACCTTCCGCCTGGTTAGGCTACCGTTGGTGGGGCGTCGTTGGTCTAGATTTTGCTTGTGAGGGCACGACACTCATGTTTCATGTTATCTTGGACTTTGGAGGCAATTGTTTGCGAGGGCTCTTGTCCCTAATATGCTTTTCAACTCCCCAGTAGAGTCACCAATTTAATATAGGGGCCTCTTTTGTGCTGTGCGTTGGGCTGGGCTGTCTCCTGCAGTAGTGGGCCTGAGTATTCTAAGTAAGAGAGTTGAGACTAGTTCAACTACAACTCAATTTGGATCGGCTTGTGCATAAACTATGCCTCGTCTGCTAGGAGTGTACTTATGGCAGGCAAAGTTGTTTCAAATGAGTTATGGCAGGCAGATATAATAACAACAAAACAAAGTCCACTGACTTTTTAATAGAAAATGACCAAATAATCCCTACTTATGAAAAATAATCATAGTGATAACAATGACTTTTACAAAGAAATAAAGGAGTAAGTGATAATATGAGTTAATCAAGAATAAATATGAATCAAGTCAAGTTTGGTCCATTGAAGCAAAAGACCAAAGAGGAAGAACGCTTCCTCTCAATGTAACTAATCTCCCAGGAAAGATCCTGCCGTAGGGATTAATGGCTTTGAAGGAACCAAACCTAAATGGTTAGTGCCTAAAGGAATCCTTTTTTACTTTTTTGGAAGAAAGTAGGATTTTGAGAGGGAGAGAGGGAAATCGACCTACTGGTGCATGCCCACCGTATTAACTCTCTTTGTTTTTTGTTTTCTCTCTTATCCTTTTCCTTTCCCTTATTTTTACTTCTTTTTTATTTCGTGATCCTCCTCTATTTTTCGATGCTCTTTCTGGGCATGGCAAAGGTCTTCGTATAGTGCCAGCTGTGACCAAATTTTACTACTTCGCCCCTTAACCACCTTTGTCTGGTCATGGTGTACTTGTCGACCACCAAGAGTTCGTCTGTGTGCCACTCCCCTTTACCAGACAACGGCAGGTTGTTTTATTCATTAGTCTACTGCGGCACCCTTTCCTGCCACAATGTAGGTTCTTTCTCTCTCTACCCCTCAGGGCATGCACCTAACAGTTCTTCCCTTAACCTTGCTTCTTTTTGGTGGTCTATCATCCCAGCAGGACGTATCCCCCAAAAGAGCTTGGGCAGGAGCCGCAGAATAAGTCTTTTCCCCTCTCCCTACCACCAATCCATACCCCCTTACCTCTGACCCATGACCCCACCACGTCCCATATTGGATGGATACATGCTGGTGGTGCCTAGGCCTTGCGCGTGCTTCCCTTTCATGTATGTCCAGAATCTGCCTGCTGCTCATGCGTTTGCCATGATCTGGAGGCTTGCTTGCACAATCTGCTGCCCTTCTTCGTCTTTTTATATAGGCTGTTTTATAATTCCCTGCTTCCCTTAGGGGCTGTGCTTCATTTGATACTGGGCTTCACATTTCTTCCAGCCTATTTCTTGATTGACATCATGTCCTACCATATTACTTTGTCATTCCTATTGTAATGACTTGATCCTGCCAGGCCTTTTTAGGCCTATCACTTATTCTTTCCCTAATGGCTTAGCATGGCTATGGGTTTTCTTACTTATGGGCTCCTATGTCCCTTTTGTTTTCCCTTGGACATCCTTGTCCCATTTGCTTGTCTTGGGTTTCCTCGGCCCTTTTCCTAACTTTGTGTTCCCATGGGCTTTTTACTAACTTCATTAAGCTTCCCTAGCCCAATTACTTCATACTCATCCTTAGGGTTTGTGGGCCTGCCCTCAATCCCCTACTCTCTTTGCTTGCATTGCTTTGGGTCTGTTGCGACCCATTCTTACTTTTCTACATCGTACACTGCCCATGGGTTTGCTTTTTGCTATTTCTCTCTTTCTAGGCTCTTTTGAGCCCATTTGTTTCCTCGAGGCCCGTTTATTTATTTTATGAACCTGTGATCCATTATTCCTACCGCTTGGGCTTAATGGTTTTACTCTATGCTTGCCATTTCTTTGCTGCCCGTGTTGCTAGGTTAGGCTTCCTTCCTTCTATTCGGGTTCCAAAAAAAAAAAAAAAAAAGACCCTCAACATTTAGCCCCCTGAACATATGGAGCGTTCCTACGGTCCATATGTGAATAAAAGACCTTCCTGTCCTTTCAACTAAAATGATTTGTCTTGATCAAGGAAGTGGAAACTTCTAGTTGATATGTTAATATGTTTTGAGAGTTAAGACATATTGAACTGGACCGCTGTGAGATTTATTATTCCCCTAACGATTGTCAAATGAATAATAAATCTCACGACTTTTATTTACATCAACTCTAAATCCTGAGAGAATAATGGACCTGATCATGAGGTGTAGGTTGCTTTGATATATCAGAAGTGAGATCTATAAATTACAATCAAAATCTCAGTATGTTGGGCAACCGCATTTAGTGTTGATGGAACATATATTCTCAAGATGAAATTCATAATCTCTTAACGGAGATATAAAATATTCTCTTGAGATAAGTTTAATAGGTTTGGTTATTCAGAGTGTTGGGCCCAACCACTTTAGTGAGAAGCTACTAAAATATATATTTATGAAATTGGATTTCATAAATATATGATAAATAACATAAAGGATTAAACCGGGTACTCAAGGATTAAGATGTAGTAATCTTCAAAGTGGCAATCTACATTCATGACTTTGTATTACTACGAATATTTTATGAAGGGGTTATATGTATAATAAAATCTTAGGATATAATTTATTAATAAGGCCTAGAGTGCAATTATATTCATATAGTGGTATTGAATATAATTAATGGTAACTTTAGACTTGTCAAGAGTTGACAGAAAACCCCAAGGCCCATTAGAGCTAGAGTCTTATTTATTCCCTTTTGGTCCCACTCCAAACCACATGCTAGAGCCCAATTGGAATGACCTAAAAGGCTATCCCAATTAGATAATCAGTTATATATAAAGAGAGAAACATACAGAATTTCATATGGCTTTTCATAGGTGGTCTTTCATTAAGATCATATGTGGAATGAAATGGTGTATGTGAGTGTTGGACACTCTTTTATTCTATTCTTGGAAATTGATTGAGAGACCACACTACTTGGGTATTAAGTGGAATTAGAGTGAAGATTAAAAGTGCTCTCAAGTAATTCTCAAGTTTTGGTTTTGAATTTCACCACACCAAGGTACGCTTTCTATTCTTTGTTCTATAATTCAAGATTACATGCTATCTTTCATGAATGAAATAGATCCGTGTTTGTTGCCTCTGCTATGTGTTTTGTATGAAGTATAAAACCAGATTTTCCAACACAGTCTTATCTGAGCCATCACCCACCCTCTCTCAATCTCTAGTCACTTTCACCCATATAGCCATATAACCACACGGCCACAGCCTCATTGCCACCTCCCTCAACTCCTCAAGCTGTCACTCTTATTGACCCATACAGACACACTCACGGCCTCACCACCGCCCCCCTCAATCGCTCCCACTCTCTTTCCTACACTTTTACCTTGCCATCAACGCCGACTCCCCCTTTATCATCGACTCATCGACTCACCGTAACTCACTCTCAATGATTTGGATTTGTTTTCCACCAGTATTTTTGGGTTCTTTGCCATTCTTGTTTCTCAATGACATGTTCTTCTCTCTCTCTTCTTTTTTTTTTTTTGGTGATTTTTGTGTTTGTGTTTATGTTTGTGTTAGAATTTCTATGTTTGTGTTTGTGATTTTGAAAGGGAAAATCTTAAATCTGAAATTTTTGTTTCTGTGATTTTTGTGTTTGTTTTTATGTTAGGATTTATGTTTGTGTTTGTGATTTTGAAAGGGAAAATCATAAATCATAAATCTATAAATTTGTGTTTTTGATTTTTATGTTTGTGTTTGTGTTAGGATTTGTGTTTGTGTGTTGTGATTTTAGGCTAAGAATGATGGGACGGGGCTTACGGGGGCCTGACGGGGCAGGTTTGGGGGTTTGAAAAAAAAAACCGTTTATTAAAGGGGTGGGTTCAGGTAACGGGGGTGGGCCCGCGGGGCAAGTTTGGGCATAAAGAAACTCACCCTGAACTTGACCTGTTGCCATTCCTACTTCTCTCGTGTCTCTCTTCCCAATTTTGTTCCAACCTCTTATTTCCCATACCCTCTCTCTAATTATACCCTTCTTTGAGTGGGGGCACCATAATGAGCAAATATTTTGAGCCAGTGGTCCCTACCGTTCAATTGGTATAAGTGGCTTCTTCAGTGAGGGTCACTGTTGCCTAGGGTCAAATCCTGTGTTAGTGAAATGACCCACTTTCTGAGGTGGAGGCAACCTCCTAGGATTTTGAAATGCCTAACACCGAGTTCATGCTTAATGAGCAGAATTCCCCAAGGCACTATCCAATATCCTCAGCTATAGGATTTGCAGAGGCGCGAGTTGACAAGTCCTTATCCTAAGCTCCCTCCCAATACGTTTTTCGACTGTATGGGCCATGATAGGGTCGAAATCGTAATGAACAGGCCCCAATTACTTTAGGGAGTGGCCCACATTTCTTGGCAAACCATAATAGCCCCCCATGATTTCATCTTCATGTCTTGAAGGTGGGATTGTGGTCAAGTTAGTCTATATCCTTGGCGTGTGGGAGTACATGCTTAAGTTACCATCATGTCTCGGGAATGATAAGGGTCAGGCTATAAATGCGCCAGATGTGACAACTCCTTTCTCTAGCACACACCTGGCTAGCTGTCAAGATCCAACGGCTGTGATTGCTTACCCATTGGTCTCTCGAGGCATGCGGAGATCAAGGGCGATGTGGGCTATGATTTTTCCCACCTAATGCATTTAATTCCCCTACTCTATAAATATTTGCTTTCTCACTTAAACCAAATTTCTTCACTTTGTCAACTCTTGGTCTTAGAGCTCTCCTTTCCCAAGCCTATTTATCAGACTTTCCTCTTCTTGAGAATGCTCCTCTTCCTCATGCCAGAAGCTGAAGAGTCGCGCCAGTTGTTGCACTACAGGATAAAAGTCCCATGCTGGCCAGGCAGTTAGCTCGAGACTTGAACTTGCGGCTCAACCCAGTCGCAAGGTCAAGTCGCCAGAACACCCTGTTTAGGAAAACCTGACATTTCACATTCCATCCTCACCCTAGTATAAATACCCCTCATTCCCACGAAATGTAGAGAGCTTCCAGAGAGAATTTTGAGAGAGAAACCCTAGAGAAAACAAGATTGCCTCATCCACAATCTTCACCTAAGAGACTCTTCAAATTCCTTTACTCTCTTCCTCTCTATTGATACCTCCTTGAGAGATTCTTGACCAAATCATTTTCTCACCATACCCATGTCTGTGAGAAGGTTCTTTTGGTGCTAAAGAAAGCAGTTTGGAAGGGACCAATGACTATTGGTTGATGCTAGAGTTTATAGCAAAATACGGTAAGCTAGAAAAGAAAAAGGTTCGGTGCAACCTCATTGGAGCAAGAAGCTTGGAGGGCTTAGGTACCTAGGTAGATTAGGCTTAGAGGATCTATTGCTGTTCATGTATCTCAACTACATTTTCTAGTGGATTATTGACCGCTTGGAGGGCGGCGGAGAGGTTTTTCGCCAAGGGCTTCGGTTTCCTCTTTGATAACACATCGCGTGTTGTCCTTGTGTTTGCATCTCTCTTCCCTTTATCTTTGCCTTTTATTTTCTATTGTGGAGGTGATTATAATTGACTTAGATTATTTATTAATTCTGTGTTTAGCTTATGTTCATGTTCCACACATTAATTGTTTGATAATAAGCTTGAATTGGTATTTTGTAATTGAGGGTCTAAACGTTCATAGTGTTTTCAACGCTATTTGAACTTTCACTTAGCAATGGGGTTTGCTGGGTTACTTAGTTCTCAGGCCGCCGTAGAGGCTTTTAAGGCTAGGTTCCATATCCCCAGGGAGACATATAATCCAAAAGAGAGCCTAGGGTGATATTTATTCCCTTAATGGCCTTGTTCGAAAAGGGGGGGTCCGGTTCCCTTTAAACCCTCTTCTACTCATCTTAGGTTTTATGATCTAAGCCCCAACCAGTGTCACCCAATTTTTTACCAGGTTTTCAGTTGCGTTGGTTGGCTAAATAGATTTTTCGACCCAAAACTCACCCAATATGACCCAATATGACATAAACTTCATATATAGCTGTTGTGGTAGCTCCGACAAAGGCCACTACTTCAAAGTTAGGAATAGTCAAGTAAGGCTCATTTCATATCTCCTCGATTCCAACAAGAATTCCTATGGGGAATACATAAAAGTGAGTGGGAATTCGCTTGGCAATGAACTCACCTGTTCAACCTCTCTAAAGAAGGCAAGTCGGTAATTTTATGAGGAATCTCTCCCTTCCCCTTTTTATTCCATTACCGTTGTTTGTTGATTCCATTTTTATACTTCCCAGTATTGTTCATTACCCCCCGCCCCCCTTTTTTGTTGGGCATTTCAATTTTTCTAGTATACAAAATTGAACATCAGCTTTGTGGAAGTCACCGATCTGAACCAGATTCTTAGGTCGGAGGTTTTCATTCATTCTAATGGATAACTTTGCACCACCTACCTGGTTCTAGGTTATATTCCCTTGTACTCCGACTTCCAAGATCCAAGGGACTAGCTCTGAGCTAAGAACCCCTTGCTAATGTATATCGATGTTTGGTTATCGGGGTTTTTACTGAAGCAAGTAGAAAATAAAGCTAGGTAAAAGGGGCCAAGAAGAAGAAGAAGTACTTCCCAGAACCCTTTTCTGACGGTTCAACCGAGATGGTATTTTGCAACGAGTTCTCGTGACCGGTTCTAAAGAGGAGGAAGAACAAGAAGAGAAAGAAGAAGAGGAAAATGGAAGAGAAAAAGGAGAATGAAGAGAAGAAGAAGAGGAAGAAGAAATAGAAGAAGAAGAGGAACAAGAAGGAGAGGGAGTAGATAAATCACCTTATTGTATGTGATAGGCCACAATCTGAATGACCCCTTGTAATTAAACCAATTAATTACTTAGCCAAGTTATTAATTAATCAATTTATCATGCAATTGCGTGGAAGCACAAACAAATTACCAAAAACTAAATATGCAACGGAAATTAAATAACACGGTGATTTGTTTACGAATGGGAAAAAACCTTGTGGCAAAAACCCCACCGGGTGATTTTCAAGTCACCACTCCCGAAACTCCACTATTATCAAATCAAGCGGTTACAAGTAAAGGAATCTCAAGTACTTTACCAACTTACAGTTGAACCCTTACCCCAATACCCAATTGGACTTGATCTGTAGTGACAATTTTCACCTTTGATACACGGCTCCCAAATACGTGACTAACCAATCCGCGGATCCCAGTACGCGACTTCAATACACCAACTTAAGGAAGAGAGGTTGGCTGCAAAGTTCTTCAGTTCATCCTACATGATGAAGATCAGGAAGATGCTTGGTTACAAAACTCTTAGGTGCAAATACACAACAACTTCTTCAGAGAAGATGAACTAGGTCAAGAACTTTGTCTGTGATCACAATTTGCTTGAACAGAGATTGCTCAATGCTTTTGCAACTTGTGTACAACTTGACGGCTCTTAAAATAATCCTTTTATAGATTTAGGGTTTAGAGAAAAGATGGCCCAAAAGCATATTCACGGATCCCTAGAAAAACAGATCAGAAAATCTGAAATTATAAATCTCGACAGATAGCAGGTGTCGAGGTAGCTGTCAAGAAGGTGTCGAGCTTTAATGAATTTGCACTTCAACTTGCTTTTTCTTGGACAGACTTGATGACTTCAACACTTGACCTTGAAACCTTGTTTCTTGAAGTATTAAAAACACCTAGAACTACCCAATTACAAGTAGAGTGCGTTTTGTCAAAGGATTTAGCTAATTTACTTAAATAAGTGACATATGTTCTTAGCAAGTGAAAACATATATGTCCTAACAGTATGCGCACGCATGCATGAGCATGCGTACATAGCTAGGGTTCTAGAAACTATGTAAGGAAAGATTTTTTGCAATAAATCTAGTTTGGAATGAATCCCACATCATTCGGGAGCCACCCTAAACCTTTATTTTTTGACTATATAATGCCATAAATGATACTTTTTTAGGGAGGGCAAAAAACGGTGGTAAAAACACACAAGATTTGCTAGAAATAGTGAACCGAAGAGGGAGTTTTTCACAAAACATCCTTAAGTCAATTTTTATTTAATTGGAACTTTTTCTGGTTATGATCTTCAAATTCTAAAATTTACTAACTCATTTTGAATTGGTTGTGAATTGACTAAGGGGTATGATCAAAATCAAGCTCTAAAGAGTTCTAGTGTTGAGGTAAAGTTTCTAACTTTGGCTCTTCATTTTTTTTCTTTGTTTTTCTTTGTATGTGTGTGTGTGTGTGTGTGTGTGTGTGTGTGTGCGTGTGCGTGTGCGTGTGCGTGTTTATGTGTTTATAACATGCCTGTGTAGTCTAGGTTTACTTTGTGCTCATTTTACAAGCATGCTAGGTTGCTACATTTTGTGTTTTTTGGTTTTTTGTTTTTTGTTTTTGGGTTTCTATTTTTTGGGTATGCATGCGTGCGCATGCTAAATGCATGCGTACGTATACTCGTGATGTGCATACCCATACAATTGGGCTGCGCACGCATGCCCTATGTATGCACACACAAATCCCTGCCTAAAAACCCTAAATCCTCTCCTGCTTGTTTTTCCTTTGTTTTCTTCATGATTTTAGTCTCTGTTTAACCTAGTTTATATATCTATAAGCCTTTGTTTCTCTGCTTTTGTTTTTTTGTTTTGTTTTTGTTTTTTTTAATCTTTTTTATGCTTGTTTGGGTTTTAGATTGTTTGAATACCATGAACATGCATACGAATATGAATATGTATTGATGCATATGTGCTATGATGTAGTGAGGTAAGTCATGCGTAATCTGTTAGGATTAGTTCCCTTAAATCCTATTTTATGATGTTATATATAACATTATGTATGACTTAATGTTGTGATTAATAAATTTGTTTTATTATTATCTAAAATAATAATCACATGAATATTTAGACATTATCATATAGTCCATGAGATACATAGTATGTGATTTATGTGATTTAGTCACAGAAGATATAAGTCACAAGTTCTTTGTAAACTCAGAATTTTAGTTCGTAGTCAATGATGAAATTGGGCATTTCATCTGCAAAGACTATAACATATCAACTAAGATAATTTGTCTTGATTATGGAAGTTGAAACTTTTAGTTGATGTGTTAATTTGTTTTAAGAGTTAAGACATATTGAACTGGACCGCTGTGAGATTTATTATTCTCTTAACGACTGTCAAATGACTAATAAATCTCACGACTTCTATGTATGTGAACTCTTAATCCTGAGAGAATAATGTACCTGATTATGAAGTGTAGGTTGCTTTGATATATCAGGAGTGAAATCTAAAGTCACGATCAAAACCTAAGTATGTTGGGCAGCCACATTTAGTATTGATGGAACATATATTCTCAAAATGGAATTCATAATCTCTTAATGGAGATATAAAATATTCCCTTGAGATAAGTTTAATGAGTTTGATTATTCAGAGTGTTAAGCCTAACCACTTTAGTAAGGAGTTACTAAAGTATATATTTATGAAATTGGATTTCATAAGTATATGATGAATAACTTAAAGGATTAAACCGGATACTCAAGGATTAAGATGAGGTAATCTTCAAAGTGTCAGTCTATATTCATGACTTTGAATTATTACGAATATTTTATGAAGGGGTTGCATGTATAATAAAGTCTTAGGATATAATTTATTAATAAGGTCTAGAGTGCAATTATATTTATATAGTAGTATTAAATATAATTAATGGTAACTTTAGACTTGTCAAGAGTTGACAGAAAAGCCCATGACCCATTGGAGCTAGTGTCTTATTGGTCCTTTTTGGTCCCACTCCAAGCCACACACTAAAGCCCAATAGGCCATCCCAATTAGATAATTAGTTAAATATAAAGGGAGAGACATACAAAATTATTTATTAGAGAAAAAAGAGAGACATCATTGTGAAATGCTGTGTATGTGTGAGTGAAGCCACTCCATTATTCTCCCTTGAAAACTGATTGAGAGACCACACTTCTTGGGCGTAAAGTGGAATTGGAGTGAAGATTAAAAGTATTCCCAAGTACTTATAATCTTTTGTTTTGAATTTCACTATACCAAAGTATGCTATCTTGTTCTTAAATTCTGAAATTTACATAGTGCATGTTATCAATCATGAATGAAATAGATTCATGTTTGTTGCGCTGTGTGTTTGTATGAGATACAAAACCAGATTTTCCAACATAATCACATGAACATAATGTGAGTATGATGTGATTGATGAACATAATGTGCTTGGTTGAATATCGTGAGTTTGTTGGCTTAGATGTTTACATGTGTTTATCCAGATTTGTTTGGTGATGTTTCTGCCTTTGTTAATGTATGTTTAAATGCCATGATAGATGAATGTTAGGTTTTGGGATGATTATGCTATTTTTTATGTTTTAGATACATGCTAGTGTGTGTGTGTGTGTGTGTGTGTGTGTGTGAGTTAGGATACATGTTAACTTTGCCTTTAATGAGATTAAAGACTTGGAACAAAATGAGTGGAGGCCAACCCACAAGTTTGGTGGGATTAGGTGCCTAACACATTTCCATCCCCATACCTAAAATTCGAACACGTTCTTTGGTAAAGATTAATCCTTCCACGAAAGGCGCTATATTTATGGTTCCTTGACCTAAACTTGGTGGCAACTCCATTTATAGAGTCCACCGTGGTCTACCCTAGGCCAAGGTGTATTTCACAAAGAGGATGATCAGTTGCAGGAGCTTGCACCAACAATGGCGATTGTACTGGGGATAGAAAGTTTGATTTCAATGTGTTCCATTTCTTAATAATGATAAAGACTTGTTTAATATTTTTTGCATACACTTTCACTTGGTCCTTTTGTCCCTTTGCCATGGTTGGTGATGAGTAGGAAAGTGGAGGCTCCATTCAGGCCAAGACTTTTTGGAGTTCATCCCACCAACTCATAATCTGTGCCATTGCCTATGATGGGCTTTGAGTACATTAATGGTTTGCCACTAATCCATTACGGTCCATTTAGGCCTAAGGTTGGAATCATGGCCCACCTAATTGTGAGTGACCTATTGATCAATCCTTTTTGCTTTAAGGAGCTTACCCACACATAGAGAGATCTTAGATCCTATCAAAAGAAGGTACCCTCTATATCTCTTGTTTGTTCAACCATATATCTTGTGTTCACCTAACTCTAAAGGACAAATAAAAGATGTAAAAATGGAAAGGATGACCCAAAAGTTATGGCGTATCCTAAGACAGTGGGATGAAAAGAAAAGAAGTTCTCACATATAAGAGGCTTCTACTAAAATCCAAATGTATATCTTAACTTGAAAGGTTCATTAGATCATAGTTTAGTTGCTACCATAAGCTCAAAATCAAAATGCCTCTTGAAAAAGAAAGTCTCGAGTTTAAAGTAACAAATATGCTATGGTCCTAGAATCCACGATCCTACAAAATCAATATGAATTTCCCTAATCTCAGGCCTCCTTATTGCCTGTAAAGGCCTAAAATGATGAGAGATTCGTGGGCTTTGACAGGAAGGCCACAATATATTCTAGCTGGAAGGCTACTTTGAAAAAAGTGATAATGAATATAAGAAAAGAAGAGTCCAATGGTGATGAATACATTGTGGCCCATATTTGAGACAAAGGGTTGAAAATCTCTAAGCACATCCTAATCAAAACCCATAAGTGTAAAATGAGAACTTTATTGTAAATGGATTAAGCCCTATTGAAACAAGGGGCAATGCTTATAAGAGGAAAGAGAGTGATTTTGTAATGGACTTTCATTAAGATGGACTTAAAGAATTTCTAAGAACATCTAAATAAAATAAGCTTTTAATTGGGACATGGGCTTAATAAAAAGTGGGACTTCTTTTCAGACATCGATTGCACCATCAAAATCAAATAAACATATTCCCTACCTCAACTTGGGTTTGAGAGAGCAACAGAAGTCGCTTGGTCAAGATTGATATCACTCCTTAAGAAGAAATACTTCAAGAAGAGATATATCAAGAAGAGATACCTCAAGAAATGGTTGCGCTAATTGATGACACACTTGCACAAAAGACACACAAAGCCTTGGAATATCAAGGTGAAGCTCTCAAAAAGATGGGAAGTTGTCTCTCCAAGCTAGATGAGAGCAAGATTAAGAATCCAGTACATGTGGAGATAAACGAGGAAGAAGAAAAGGAAGAATGGGACAAAAAGGATAAGGCTGATTATGATAGTAACAAACAATTTGAGAAGCTCGCCAAGGATACCATGGCTATGAAGGAAGAGATGGAAAAGATGTAACTAGCCTTTCGCAAGGCTTAAGGGATGGATGATTGTCTCTACAACATGGGTGGTCTAAACTCCAAGGCTTCTATTGCATTACTTTCCAAGTTCAAAATTTCTGATGTGGAAAAAGTTTGATGGGACTAGAGACCCAAAGCAACATGTTTGGAGATATATAAGCATAGTTAAAATGAAGGGGTTGGATGATAAGCAAACTTTGCATGCATTCCCTCTTTTACTTACGGGAGGAGCGTCGAGATGGTACTATAGCTTAGATCCAAGCAAAACCAAAGTATGGAATGAGCTAGTGAAATTATCTGTGGATCAATTCATCTTCAATACCATGACTGATGTAACTTTGAGAGATTTAGGGACTACAAAGCATGGAATGGGGGAGGGGAAGGCTTCCAAAATGGTTAATAGGCTAAATGAGAAAGACCAAATCAATATGATTATCAAGAACTTGCTTTTGGCATACAATAGTAGGCTCTTGTCATCACTTATTAGTTCTTTTGGGAAACTGTGTGATTCTGGGACTAGGATCAAGGATGTCATCAATAATGGACAATTAGAGAAAAGTGAAAATAAGCCTCCAATTAAGAAGACATATAGGGGAGGAGCACCCACTTCTAAAGCACCTAACCCTGTGAATGTGAATGTCGTCATACCCCAACAACCTTTAGCCTATCAAAGCTTCACAAAGAAATCCCGCCGAGATTTTTCCGACCCGAATGAACCTTCCCCAAGCATATGTGAACCTAACTTCCAAATGATTTGAAAGCTCAGAAATGTGTCGAAAACACACGAGCTGTTTAGACCCCAAAATTAAAGTTATGGCTTGGTTGATTTTACACTAACTTAATACTAAGTGCGGAATAGTGTAAACACAAGTGTATAAGCAAGACAACTACTCTAATCCATATTTAAAGCAACACAGCAATAAAAATGAAATGAACAAGAGTAGGGAAGAAAGATGCAAACTTAGATAACACCGAGACGTGTTATCGAAGAGGAAAACGAAGAACTTTGTGAAAAACCTCTCCGCTGCCCTCTCAGTGAAAATCGATCCACTAAATAATCAGTTGGGATACAAGAGTGAGCAAGAGACCCTCCAAGCCTAATCTACCCTCTGTACCTAAGCCCTCCAAGCTCCTACTCCAACAAGGCTTCTCGGAACCGTGTCTTGTCTAGTTCTCCGGATCCTGCAATAAGCTCCATGTTGCATCTACCATTCTAGACTTCTTCCAATGTTTTCCAGCAGCACCAAAACTTCACTTGACACTCTTAAAGGGTGTGTTAAGTGTTTGGGCTATCAACCTCTCAATGGTATGGAAATGGAGAGGTAGAAGATGAGGAAATTCCCAAAACAAATGTGTAGAGAATTATGGGTATAACAATCACTAACTCTCAAGGTGTTTGGAAAAAGTTTTCTCTCAGAAGTTCTTTTTTCCATTTGTGGGTAATGTAGGTATATATAGTGTAGGCACAAAAAGTGTGAATCAAACTGGACAGGCTGGCAGAACAGAATGCCTTCCAAGTGTCTCGCAAGAAGGCCTTACCCCGCGAGATACTCGCGAGACACAGCTATCTCCATCTAGCCTGACTCTTCGCATTCCAGCATGTGCAGGGCACATGATATACATCGCGAGATGCTAAGTCGCGAGATACCCGCGAAACCTTCTTCAGTCTTTAAATGCTTGAGTCTTCACACCGCTCTCTCTATCACACAACCCTTATAATGAAATCCCACAATAAATACAGAGTACAACAGATTGAAAATAATTACAATCAAATTTGACACGGAATATAAGCCAACAAAACATATAGTTGTAAATAACAACTTTACAAGATTCCTCAAGCCTTTAGATCCCACACCAATACCTAATATTGTACCTCCTTGTAGACACCTCATTTTGTACCCGTTAATAAATTTTCGTCCCCGGCCCCAATATGGGCTTGAAATATGTCAACCAAGGATATTTAAAGAGTTCACAATAGTTTAGAAGTAATCACAACTCAAAAATGCTCAAATCGCGTGGAAAACGATTATAAAAAATTAACTTTGCTCACTGTTTTGACCATAACTTTTGATCCACAAAGAGTTGTTTAGTAAAGTTTGTGTCATTAGAAAGTAGACATCCTTGGCTTTAATTTTAACATAAATTTTGCCTAAGTTGGATGTATATTGAATGAGTTATGGCCATTTGAAGTTGGGCCATTAGAGTTGTTAAATTAAGGTTTCTGGGGAGCATGCGTACGCATAGTCAGGACTTCCATATGCAAGTCGATTTTCTAGGTTCCAAAACTTCATTTTTAAGGGCCCAAAACATCATACTTTGATGTGGATTGGCCCACAGAACCTTCAGAATGTCCAAAGATCATTAAAAAGACCCAAAAACCTTAATTTCGACTTATAAATACTCATCTTATGTCTCTAATTAAAACCATAGCTAGAGAGAACGCTTCTTTTGGCCTCCATATTCTCTAAAAGCCTTTTTTCTCTTTTCAAAACCCTAGGGCAGCACCTTAGAATGCTTTTTACTCATCATATTATATTATTTTAGTTTTATATAAAGTTTAACATGTTTACTTATTTTATGTGTGTTTAGGATGTTTATTTGGTTTGCTTGTGGTTGTTTATTTATGTTGATGCTTTGTTCTTTTTCCCCTTATGTTAGTTTAGTGTTTAGGGTTCTAACATGCTTATTTGATTGTATGTTTATATCTTTGAATGATTAAATCTATAAAAAGGTAATTTTTCAAATATGTGCTAAAGGATGTGTACGCATGTTTTGAGTATGCATGTGCATGGTTCAACCATGCGCACGCATAGTTGAGTATGCGTACAAACCTCGAACCTAAATTAGGGAAAAATCTTGTTTTTATTTGTTTTAATCATTTTTCACATGTAATTTGATTACGTTTAACTATGTTTTAGGTTAATTATTGTGTTTAATTATTTTTCCAGGTTTGTTTGAATCTTTTTGCCATGTTTGGTCTATTTTATAATCTTTCCTTATGTGTGTGATTTAATTGTTATATTTTTATTTTTAGTATATGTTTGATTGTGTTTTATTTTTTTTTTTCCTTTCTATATTGTGATGTAATCTTTAATATGTTGTGTGTATTATTTCCTTAAGTTCATGATGTATGTTTAGGTTAAGGATTAGGGATCTCTTAATAAACTCTTTAATTAAATATGGTCTAGCAACACATAATAGAGACCGACCTACAAGCTGGGCAATCTTGGATGCCTAACACCTTCCCAAGTCGTACCCAAACTCCGCACCCATGATTTGGTATGCAGACCCATGCATGTAAGTGATTGGCCCAAAAGGCCCAACATGGTTCCTAAACCTAATCTAGGTAGTATTTCAACAAAGGTATATAAACGTTCATAGGTTCAAGGAATCACATGCTTTAAATGCAATGGACATGGACATTTCAAGAAAGAGTGTCCTAATTATTTGAGAGGAAAGGGCAAGGTGTATGCCACCAGTCTTAGTGATTCTAACTCCTCTGATTTAGATTTAGATGAAAGTTGTTATGGAGAGTGAAATTTTTCTGCATTCATGACCATTGCTCCCATGGAATCTTCAGATGATTTGAGTGTGCTAGTGGAAGAGCTTGGTGAGCACATTGAATTGAAGTCAATGACAGTGGGACTACAAGAGACCTACAATTCCCTGCTTGAGAAAACCGGTGAATATGCAAAAGTGGCTAAAGCAGCCATTAAGAAAATGAAGAGAGCAGAGCAAGACTACAAGAGTCTTTTAGTCTGATACAAGGAGACTAAGTGTGAAGTCGAGATGCTAAATGGAGAGCTGATCGAAGCCTACAAAGATAAAAGTTCTTGAGCTTAAGGTGATTCAAGCTAATGTTAAAGTAGAGCGGGTCTCTTCCAAGAAACTTGATGAAGTGCTTGCTCATCAAAAACCTTTCTCTGACAAAAGCGGATTGGGGTACATCGAAAAGAACAGTTCGAGTGTCAAAGTGTCCAAGGATATGAAGTTTATGAATGCTAAGGAACCAGTGGTAGAAACCTCAGTTGTTGAGAAAGTGAACCCAGAGAAGAAGCGAAATGTGACTGACCAACGGTTTTTGACTTAAGTCTCCTAACCAATTCGTGGTCAAACCTAAGGCTCAAGGTAAATCACTCCCAAAGTCACAAAGAGGACCGAGAACTCAACATTTTTGCTATCACTGTGGAGTTCAAGGACACACCAGACCGAATTGTTGTAAGCTGTGGGCATTAAAGAATAGCAACTATCAAAGGCCAAACGGACAAAGAAAGGATAAAGGGAACCCCAAGCAACCGAAAGTGGGAGAAGCTGTGTCTAACATTGTAGATGTAATGAAGATGATTGATGCATTCACTACCTACTTGACAAGCTTCAACAAAAGGTTTGAAAGCCGAAAACCTAATCCTCTAGGGATATCACCCCAAACGCACGTGCTGTGTGGGTGAAGAGGGGTACTCATATACTTCCTATGTTTTGTGACTTTGATTGGTTGTGTGCTTTTTGTTATCATTCCAACATGTGTTGAACATTATGTCTGTTTGCCATTTGCCTTGAATGTTTTTACATATTTTTTTGATCAATCTTTACTTGTTTTTGCGTCAAAAATTCAAAAACACATAAAAAGTAAAAAATCCAAAAAGGTTTGATTGGCATTATTGTGTATTGTCACCAGCCATGTTGTTAGGATTAATGCCCTTAAATCCTATTGTATGATGCTATGTATGATATTATGTATGACATGATATATGACTTAATATTGTAATTAATAAAGTTGTTTTATTATTATTTGAAATAATGGTAACATGAATATTCGGACATTATCACAGAGTCCATAAGATGCGTAGTATGCAATTTATGTGAAAAGTCACAGAATATATAAATCACAAGTTCTTTGTAAACTCAGAATTTAATTCGTAGTCGGTGATGAAATTGGGTATTTCATCTGCGAAGACTATAACATATTAACTAAGATGATTTATCTTGATCATGGAAGTGGTAACTTCTAGTTGATATGTTGATATATTTTAAAAATTAAAACATATTGAACTGGACCACTGTGAGATTTATTATTCTCCTAACGACTGTCAATTGAATAATAAATCTCATGACTTATATATTTACATGAACTCTTAATCCTGCGAGAATAATGGACCTGGTCATGAAGTGTAGGTTGCTTTGATATATCAGGAGTGAGATCTAAAATAACGGTCAAAACCTCAGTATGTTGGGCAGCCACATTTAGTGTGGATGGAACATATATTCTCAAGATGGAATTCATAGTTTCTTAACGGAGATACAAAATATTTCCTTGAGATAAGTTTAATGGGCTTGTTATTCAGAATGTTAGGTCTAACTACTTTAGTAAATAGTTACTAAAGTATATATTTATGAAGTTGGATTTCATAAATATATGATGAATAACATAAAGGATTAAACCGAGTACTCAAGGTTTAAGATGTAGTAATTTATATAGTGGCAGTCTACATTCATGACTTTGTATTACTACGAATATTTTATGAAGGGATTGCATATATAATAAAGTATTGGGATATAATTAATTAATAAGACTTAGAGTGCAATTATATTTATATAGTGGTATTAAATATAATTAATGGTAACTTTGGAGTTGTCAAGAGTTGACAGAAAAGTCCAAGGCCCATTGGAGCTAGTGCCTTATTGGTCTCTTTTGGTCCCACTCCAAGCTACACATTAAAGTCCAATTAGAAAAGCCCAATAGGCCAGCCTAATTAGATAATCAGTTAGTTATAAAGGGAGAAAGATACAAAATTTTTTCATAAGTAAAAAAGAAAAAGAGAGACACCTTGTGAAATGGTGCGTATGTGTGAGTGAAGCCACTCGATTATTCTCCCTTGGAAACTGATTGAGAAACCACACTTCTTGGGCGTAAAGTGGAATTGGAGTGAAAATTAATAGTGTTCTCAAATACTTCTAATCTTTTTCTTTTTTTTTTTAAATTTCACCGCACCAAGATACACTATCTTGTTCTTAAATTCTGAAATTTATATAGTGCATGTTATCAATTATGAATGAAATAGATTCATGTTTGTTGCTTCCGCTATGTGTTTTGTATGAGATAAAAAACCAGATTTGACCAACACATGTTTTGCCTTGTACCTTTGTACTAATGGCTTTATGCATTTACGAGCATAGCTTGTTCTTTATGCACTCATATCATTATGGAAAAAAATCTTGACATCTATGTGACTATTGTAAATAGATTTTCAAACTTTTCATGAATGATTAGTTAATGGTTTTGTTAATCTTGAAACTTGCATAGACTTGTGTTTATATATCTTCCCACTCTTTTATTTATTTATTTTTGCTTAAAAAGCTCAACAAATGTAAATCTCAAAATAAAAAGAGATAACGAGCTGCAAAAGCCGTCGCATATACTAGTATTTAACTAGGAAAAAGAGAAAGCGACTTTTATGAAAAATGTATGATACCCAAAAAGCCAAAGGTTTATTCATCAAATTGAAATATCAAAAATTTCATGCATTGATCTTAAAATGAGATGTATTGATTCAAAATGATCAAATGTTATGATGTACATAGAGCCAAATGAAAAGTTTCAAAATTATGTTATCAAGTTTTGTGGGAGGCCATATATGCATATTTTTATAATTGAGATATGTCACTTTTCTTAGTGCTAACTGTGTATGCCTTGGTTGATTTGATCATTGAAGTTTCACATTAGACTATGGACTATTTCATCTTTGGTACCCATATACATCACACTTGTCTATGTTCAATGAATGCCTTATTCATTTATGTGATCGTACTTTATTAAATATGTTGCATATGCTCAATTATTTGTTGATCAAACACAAAAATATTTTTGAGTGTTTTAATTGTTTTTGGAAAGTGTTTTTATTTTGAAAAATGTCAAAATTTTCCAAAAAAAAAAAAAAAAGAAAACTGCACAATCCTATTTAGGCAACCTGCCTCACAGGTCACTCCAGTCGCGTGCCTCAATTGCGAGCTTACACAAAAGGTTTTCGCGACTCACTAGCGGGTCAAATTCCCAATCGCAAAAAAGACTTAGAAATTTTTCCAAAAATATGGGTTTTTAGATTTCTCGTGACTTAGTTTGGCAACTTGTTCGCGAGTGGAAGCTCTAGTCGCAAGGGTTACTCAGAAGGTTTGGCGACTCACGTCGTGACTAACTCGCAAATGGAACTTCCCGTCATGAAAAAACACTTAGACAAATTTTTCAAAATTTTGTCACAAGGGTTTTTGGTGGCTTGCTTTGGTGACTTGTTCGCGACTCAATTCAGTTGCGAAAATCGCATGTTTTGCGCTTTAAGGGTCTTTTTCAAGACAGTTTCAAAAACTTTTTAGTTTTCCCTCTCATCTCGTGACTATTCATCTTCTTATCTATCTTTCTCTCTTTCAAAATCACCGTGTTCACACACAAACTCACCATATTCTTCCTCACTTCTTCACCAATCTTCAAGAAAAGGTATGGTTTCTGTTTCTTTCTTAATGTATTTCACATTTCCTGCCTAAGATTTCTTGTATTGGGTGTTTTTGATGATATCTGTGAATATGATGCTTGAATATGGGTATTTGATGCTTTGGGGAGATTGTTGTGTAGGTTGTGTTGGCTATATGGTGTTACACATTGTTTTTGGTTGCTCAATGTACTTTTTAGAACACACATTCGACGACATGTTTGAGACCTTATTCTCATGATTTTAGGGTTTTCTTCAATATTCCTATTTTGGGACTAACTCAATGCTAATAGAGTTTGTTGTCTTGTGTGGTTTTTCTATTGGTCTTTGGTGTAACATGATGCAGATTGACAATGTCTCCGTTCAAAAGATCAGTTGTGGAAGGAGGCAGCAGCAAAGGGAAATAGCCCATGATTGATGTTGATGATCTTTCTCCTAGGTCAAAGAGGACCAGATCACCGATGAGAGTGTATGACCCTAACAAGTTCAGATCTTATACTACTTTTCAGACCTATGAGAACTACTTCCAAGATGCCTCAATACTAGTTGAAAGGGTTGATGACCACCCGTCACTCCTGGACACTGACATCCCTAAATGGTTTGCCGCCACCAAGGATTGGAACTTTCTTCTCTTCAACCTTGATGATAAGTACGAGAATTTGGTGAAAGAGTTCTATACTAATGTCATTATTGAGGGAGATGAGCTAAAATGCTGGGTTAGAGGAAAGATTTTCTCAATGACTCCTATTTATCTGGTTGAAATCCTACACATCAACCGGCCGATGTTTACTAATCCACCGGTATATGATGATTTGAATTCGGATGAGGATTTACTTCGAGATGCTCTTGGAAGGAACTTGGAGTTCTCACAATAATCATGTTCCACAATCTATATCCTCTATCCAGCATCAGGTACATGAATCTCGGGAGAGCTTTGTTCCTTAATGATCTAATTACCGATGAAAAGATCAATATTTGTGCTTATATCTTTCATATTTTGTGCAAAAATGTTACCAGAATTGAATCAAGGACCTGCACTCCTTTTTGCTGCCTCATTTCAAGAATATTGAAACTTAAAGGTATTCATCCATCAGAAGATCAGTCTCCCTACCCGAAGCCAAGTCCAATCAACATTCGTACACTCAACGCTAGCATTGGTCATAGTCGGAAGGACATCAAGACAGAGACTCCAACTTCTCATAGTGGTTCATGCTCTAGCTCATCCTTCTATGATGAGAAGTTAAACAACATTATGGCATCCGTCCACGACATAAGTACTAAGATGTCCAAACTTGCCTCTCTCCTGCACCATTACAACATTTGTTGTGATACGAAGTTCACTTCTCTCCAAACTCAATTGGATCAAATTCAAAGAAAGCTAGAAAAAAATGAGGACTAGCTATTCCATGACAAAAAGGGGGGAGATGATGATGATAGGGGAGTAAGAGCTTGATCAAAGAGGGACTATTGATGTTGAAGAGCAGGAGATAGAAAAGGCATAAATTTATGTTGTGTTTTTATATTATGCTGTTTTTGTACCCATGCTTTGTAGCTTAGTACTTGCTGTTAATGTTATGCGTTTCTTTAAGTACATTACTCTTGTGCCCTCATTGGATTTTATATCATTGATGTAATTACCTTGTGTTGTTGTATCAGTTGAGTGTTGGACATGCATAATGGTTTATCGGAGAAATGGAAGAGATCTTTAGAGTTATTGGTGGGGAGCCAAATATAATTTTAGGATAGCATTCCAGTAACAAGAAGATACAACTCATTGGGGAGCCAAATTGGTCAAATGTAAGTATTTCGTACAAGTTACCATGCTGAAAAAATAAGAAACTTAAGCATAACATTGATGTCATGCATGTGGAGAAGAATATTAGTGAGAGTACTTATGGTACTTTGTTAGGCATTGAGGGGAAAAACAAGGACACAGACAAGGTACCGATAGACTTGCAAAATATGAACTTTAGGCACATGTTGCATTTGATACAATGTTCTAATGGATCATATGACAAGCCTCGGGGTTTTTTTTTTTTTTTTTTTTTATGCATTTGATACAATGTTCTAATGGATCATATGACAAGCCTCGGGGTTTTTTTTTTTTTTTTTTTTTCATTAAAACCCATTGAAAGTGATGGTTTTTATGACTTTTTGAAATCAGTCAAGTATCCACATGGCTATGCAGCAAACATATCAAGGTCGATGAATGCAAATAATGGTAAATTATTTTGTTTGAAAAGCCATGACTATCATATGCTATTACATCAGATTCTTCCAATTGGGTTGCGAAGATTTGCAAATAAAGACATTAGTATTGTTTTGTTTGAGTTGGGCAGCTTCTTTCAAGACTTGGAGAAACTAGAAGAACGTATAGTTCTCATACTATGCAAGCTCGAGAGGTTCTTTTCTCTAGCATTCTTTGAAGTTATGCTCCACTTGCTATTCACTTGCCTCAAGAAGCAATTCTAGAAGGCCCACTACAATATCGGTGGATGTACCTAATTGAAAGGTAATTAGATCCTTTCATGCATCCATCAGTTGTATCTTTCCCATATAATATAAAATATATAATTGATCATACTCCTAATACTTCTTCCTTGTAGGTACCATGGAAAATTGAAAAGATATATTTCCAACCAAGCCCAACCAAAAGGTTCTGAATATTCAAATAGTGTATAAAACACCTATGAACATTTAGACCCCAAATTTACAAATTACCAACACAAGCTTATAATCAAACAATATATGTGTGGAATATGAAAATAAGCTAAAACAGAGTTGGTAAAACAATCCAAACCAAAATTAATCACAACCACAATAGTAATTAAAAGGTAAAGATTAAGCGAAGAGAGATGCAAACACAAAGAGAACACAACGATGTGTTATCGAAGAGGAAACTAAAATCCTCAGCGAAAAACCTCTCTGCCGCCCACCAAGCGGTCAATAATCCACTAGAGAATAAAATTAGGATACATAAATAGCAGAAAACCCTCCAAGCCTAATCTACCTGGTGCACCTAAGCCCTCTAAACTTCTTCCTTTAACAGGATTACACCGAACCTCGTCTTCTCTAGCTTACCAGATCCCGCAATTGCCCATTGCATTAACGAAAATGAATTGGTCCCTTCTGAACTACTTCTCAAGCACCAAAATACCTTCTCACAGATATGGATATGGTGAGATAAGGATTTGGCTAATGTACCTCTCAAGGATATATCAATAGAGAGGGTGAGAGTAGAGAAATTTGGAGAATCAAAGGATGAAGACTGTGGATGAGTCAATCTATTTTTTCTCTAGGGTTTCTCTCTCAAAATTCTCTCTAGAAGCTCTCTACATTTCGTGGGTATACGGGTATTTATAGTAAGGTGTATATGGAATGTGAAGAGTCAGTTACAACCAAACAGGGTGTCTTGGTGACTTGAGCTTATGACTGGAACGAGTCGTGAGTTTAAGTCGCAAACTAACTACCTAGCCAGACTGGAAGTTTTGTCTTATAGTGCAACAACTGGCGTAACCCTTCAGCTCCCCTTGCACGCTTCACACGTGTGCCATTTTGGTGACTTGCCAGTCTCGAGATCTAGTCACGAGGCTCTCCTTGATTGCACACTCTTAAGTTTTTCTTCACACTTTCACACACACTACCCTTACATGATTCTCACCTAAATATAGGGTTTCTAAATGTTGAATTACAAGAAAATTTGGTATGGAATAAAGGCAACAAAATGATTGAATAAATTCAACCTTACAATCTCCCCCTTTGGCTATTCCGTGACAAAATCCTAAAACAAATTCTAGACTTAACATGTGAGTTAGGAACAATTGAACAAAACTCACTCACATCTAAGTCTAGAATCTGTGAAACTCATGAACCATATAGACAAATATTTCCTGAAAACAACAATACAATACTATCATTGTAAGCAGAAAACTTAGAATGCATATGGAGCAAGCACAATGCGATCAAGAAAAAAGGAATGACACAATAAAGCATGGCTTGACCCAAAACAAACAATCACTATAAATAGTGACTACAATGATCATTTACATAAGGCATGAACATTCGACATGCAAGCTAATAAGCTCAATGCAAAGTATCCTTTGCATGTCCAACACTCAATCGATACAACAACACAAGGTAATTGCATTAAAGATATAAAATCTAACAAGGGCACTAGAGTGAAGTACTAAAGAAAATCCATAACACTAAATAAGAGTACTGAGCTACAAAGCTAAGGTGCAAAAACATAAACTACTGAAAAGAAACTTAAATATTTAAGCCAAAGTACCTACAATGAAAATAACCATGAGTTTAAACCAAAGTAGTATTTAACAAAGTGCTATGCAAACCCATATTAAAATTATCTAAACATTACAACAAAAACCATAAACAACATAAAGTAAAATGCTTAAAGGTTTTGCTCCCCCTCAAAAATAGTGCTTCCCTTCAAGAGCTACTTCTCCCCCTTTTTGATCGAATGGCCAAAGGGCTACAGATGGGTAGTGAAGCTATCAAACTTTGTTGAAAGAAGATTCATCTTCTCTTGAATAGCAACCACCCTGTCAGACTGCTCATTCTAGACTTCTCAAAGTCCGTCAATCCTTTCAAAGATGATCTGAAATACATCTGGAGGTACTGCAGAGGATGGTGAAGCTCGGCTCCTTTTGACACGGCCTCTTGAACTTAAGGGTTGTTCTTTAGCTTCTGTCTCAGTTTCCATAGGTTCTTACTGTTCTTGAACACCCTTCTCTTCATCACCTGGAAGATGAACTTTGATCTGTGTAATGGTTAGAGCATTGATAGCTGAAGGAGTAGACATAAGACTGATGTCTTGAGGAATTTCCACACCCTTTGCTCGAAAGAGCCTCATGAGTAGACTAGGGAAAATCAGCTTTACTCTTGAAGTGGTTCTTGTTTCATCAGCAATAATGTAGAAGATATGCAAACTAATATCAATGTAAGTGTTCTCCCGAAAATCCATGAGAAAAATAGCTCTTGCATTATTGATGGTGGTTATCTTCTTTACCGAGTACAAGTTAAACATCATGATCAAGGTAAGGCATCTCAGATCAGGTGGAAAAGTAGTAGTGTTGAGGCATCTTCCCTCTCTAACTCCTGGACTAACAGTTGATGTAACTTCTTAAAACCAAGAACTTCGTCAATGCCATCCAAGTCAATGTTGAATTCATGGCCTCTTGTCCAAAAGTTGATTTAATCCTCTCTTAAGATTGCCTTGGCATAGAATTCTCTAATCAATGGTTCACATACCCTAGGCAAATCAGCGAGGAGCTTGTCCTAACCTCTGTCCTAAAAACAACTGGGAATGAAGGTGTCTTTCAAATCAACCAGATCCACAAATCTCTCTTGGATGATAGGTGCCATCAAACAAAACTGGTTGAACCATAACGGTTCGGGACAGGCCGAGAAAGAGAGAAAAAACAATTTTCGATCTGAGCGGTCTTTATCCGACACAAAATAGAGAATTTAGACAAAAAAAAAATTCAAGAATTTGAAAACCATCATTCTTGCATTATTTAATGCCAAAACGGGTTGGGACAGGCCAAGAAAGAGAAAAAAAAAAGTTTTCAAACCAAGCGGTTTTTACTGGACCCAAATTAGACAATTCCAAAAAAAATAGCAAAACAATTCAAAAAATTGAAAACGCATTTCTGGCATTATTTAAAGCCATAACGGGTCAGGACAGGTTGAGAAAGAGAAAAAATAAGTTTTCGATCCGAGCGGTTTTTGCCCTACCTAAACAAGAGAATTCCGAAAAAAAATAGCAATAAAATTCAAAAAACTGAAACACACCACTTTGGCATTATTTCAAGCCAAAATGGGCCGCGACAGGCTGAGAAAGAGAAAAAAAAAAAAAAAAAAATCTACTTTTCAAATTTTTCGTTATTTTTTTAGGAATTCTCTGGTTGGGTTGGGTAAACCGCTCGGATGGAAAAACTATTTTTCCCTTTCTCAGCCTGACTTGACCCGTTTTTTCTTGAAATGATGCCAAGATGAAGTTTTCAATGTTTTAAATTTTTTTGCTATTTTTTCGGGAATTCTCTAATTGGGTGGGAAAAAAACCGCTCGAGTAGAAAACATTTTTTTTTCTCCCTTCTGGGCCTAGTCCATCTCGTTTGGCTTGAAATGATACAGGAGGAAGTTTCTCAACTTTTTGAAATTTTTTTGCTGTATTTTTTCGAATTCTCTAGTTGGGGCCGGGTAAAAAACCGCTCGAATGGAAAACTTTGTTTTCTTTGTTTCTCAGCCTGGCTCGACCTGTTTTGGCTTGCAATGATGCCCGGATAAAGATTTCAACTTATTGATTTTTTTTTGTTATTTTTTTGGAATTCTCTAGTTGGGGTCGGGTAAAAGCCACTCAGATCGAAAAAATTTCTTTCTCCCTTTCGCATTCTGGCCAGACCTGTTTAGGCTTGAAATGTGGCTAGGATGAAGTTTTTCAATTTTTTGAATTTTTTCCAAATCCTCTAGTGGGGTCTGGCAAAAACCACTCGGATGGAAAACATTTTTTCTTCGTTTCTCGGCTTGGCTCGACCCGTTTTGGCTTGCCAATGATGCCCGGATAAAAATTTTCAAACTTATTGAATTTTTTGTATTTTTTAAGGAATTCTCTGTTGGGGTCGGGTAAAAGCCGCTTAGATCGAAAAAAATTTCTTTCTCCCTTTCTTTTTCTGGCCAGACCCGTTTAGGCTTGAAATGTGGCAGGATGAGGTTTTCAATTTTTGAATTTTTTCCAAATCCTCTAGTTGGGGTTGGTAAAAAACCGCTCGGATGGAAAACATTTTTTCTTCCTTTTTCGGCCAAGGTCGATCCGTTTTGGCTTGGAATGATGCCAGCATGAAGTTTTGAATTTTTTGAATTTTTTTTGCTATCTTTGTCTGAATTCTCTAGTCGGGGTTTGATAAGAACCGCTCGGATGGAAAACTTTTTTTTCTTCCTTTCTCGGTCTAGCTCAGCCCGTTTGGCTTGAAATGATGCGAGGATAAAGTTTTTCAATTTTTTGAGGTTTTTTGCTATCTTTGTCCGAATTCTCTTTTGGGGTTGGGTAAAAACTGCTCGGATGGAAAACTTTTTTTTTCTCCTTTCTCGGCCTGAGTCGATCCGTTTTGGCTTGAAATGATACCAGGATGATGTTTTTTCAGTTTTTGAATTTTTCACTATTTTTTTAGGAATTCTCTAGTTGGGTTCGTGTAAAAACCGCTTAGATTGGAAACTTTTTTTTCTCCCGCTCTTGGCCTGTCCGACTCGTTTTGGATTGAAATGATCCAGGAAGAAGTTTTAAATTGTTGAATTTTTTTGCGAACTCTATATTAGGGTGGGGTAAAAACCACCGGATCGAAGACTTTTTTTTCCCCCTTTCTCTATCGGGTCCAACCTGTTTTGGTTTGAAATGATGCCAGGATGAAGTTTTCAATTTTTCAAATTTTTTGCTATTTTTTTTCGAATTCTGTATTTGGGGTCGGGTAAAAACCGCTCGGATCAAAACCATTTTTTTTCTCCTTTCTTGACCTGGTCCAAGACGTTTTGCCTCGACATGATGCCAGGAGGTAGTTTTAAATTTTTTAAATTTTTTTGCTTTTCTTTTTGGAATTATCTAGTTGTGGTCGGGTAAAAACCGCTCGAATGGAAAAAAAAATTTCTTCCTTTCTCGGCCTGGTTCTACCGGTTTGCTTGGAATGATGCGAGGAATAAGTTTTTCAATTTTTTGAATTTTTATATATTTTAATTCGAATCGTCTAGTTGGGGTCGGGTAAAAACCGCTCGGATGAAAAACTTTTTTTCTTCCTGTTCAGCCTGACTCGACCCGTTTTGGCTTGGAATGATGCCAGAATGAAATTTTTCAGTTTTTTGAATTTTTTTGCTATCTTTGTCCAATTCTCTAGTTGGGGTCGGTTAAAACCGCTCGGATGGAAAACTTTTTTTTTCCTCCCACTCTCAGCCCGGCCCGATCCGTTTAGGCTTCAAATGATGCCAGGATGAAGTTGTTCAATTTTTTGAATTTCTTTGCCATTTTCTCAGAATTCTCTAGTTGGGGTCGGGTAAAAACTGCTCGGATGGAAAACCTTTTTTTTCTTTCTTTCTCGGCCTATCTCGACCCGTTTTGGCTTGAAATGAGGCCAGGATGAAGGTTTTCAAATTTTCAAATTTTTTTGCTATTTTTTTAAGGAATTCTCTATTTGGGGTCAAGTATAAACTGCTCGAATCGAAAACATTTTTTTCTCCCTTTCTTGGTTTGGCCGACTTGTTTAGGCTTGAACTGATGCCAGTTGAATTTTCCAATTTTTTGAATTTTTTTGCTATTTTTTTTCGAATTCTCTTTCTTGGGTCGGGTGTAAAACCGCTCGGATGGAAAACTTTTTTTTCTTCCTTTCTCCCCTAGCTAGACCCGTTTTGGCAGGAAATGATGCCAGGATGAAGTTTTTCAACTTTTGAATTTTTTTGCTATTTTTTTAGGAATTCTCTTGTTGGGGTCGGGTAAAAGCCACTTAGATCGAAAAAATTTCTTTCTCCCTTTCTCATTTGGCCAGACCCGTTTAGGCTTGAAATGTGGCAAGGATGAGGTTTTTCAATTTTTGAATTTTTTTTCAAATCCTCTAGTTGGGGTCTGGTAAAAACCGCTCGGATGGAAAACATTTTTTTCTTCCTTTTTCGGCAAGGTCGATCCGTTTTGGCTTGGAATGATGCCAGCATGAAGTTTTTTGAATTTTTTGAATTTTTTTGCTATCTTTGTCTGAATTCTGTAGTTGGGGTTTGTAAGAACCGCTCGGATGGAAACTTTTTTTTCTTCCTTTCTCGGTCTAGCTTGGCCCGTTTTGGCTTGAAATGATGCTAGGATAAAAATTTTCAATTTTTTGAGGTTTTTTGCTATCTTTGTCCGAATTCTCTTGTTGGGGTCGGGTAAAAACTGCTCGGATTGAAAACTTTTTTTCTTCCTTTCTCGGCCTGAGTCGATCCGTTTTGGCTTGAAATGATACCAGGATGATGTTTTTCAGTTTTTTGAATTTTTTCACTATTTTTTTAGGAATTCTCTAGTTGGGTTGTGTAAAAACCGCTTAGATTGGAAACTTTTTTTTCTCCCGCTCTTGGCCTTGTCCGACTCGTTTTGGGTTGAAATGATGCCAGGAAGAAGTTTTTAAATTTGTTGAATTTTTTTGCGAATTCTATATTTAGGGTGGGGTAAAAACCACCGGGATCGAAGACTTTTTTTCCCCTTTCTCTATCGGGTCCAACCCATTTTGGTTTGAAATGATGCCAGGATGAAGTTTTTCAATTTTTCAAAATTTTTTGCTATTTTTTTTGGAATTCTGTATTTGGGGTCGGGTAAAACCGCTCGGATCAAAACCATTTTTTTTTCTCCCTTTCTTGACCTGGTCCAAGACGTTTTGCCTCGACATGATGCCAGGAGGTAGTTTTTAAATTTTTTGAATTTTTTTGCTTTCTTTTTTGAATTATCTAGTTGTGGTCGGGTAAAAACCGCTCGAATGGAAAAAAAATTTTCTTCCTTTCTCGGCCTGGTTCTACCGGTTTGGCTTGAAATGATGCGAGGAATAAGTTTTTCAATTTTTTGAATTTTTTATCTATTTTAATTCGAATCCTCTAGTTGGGGTCGGGTAAAAACCGCTCGGATGGAAAACTTTTTTTTCTTCTTGTTCAGCCTGGCTCGACCCGTTTTGGCTTGGAATGATGCCAGAATGAAATTTTTCAGTTTTTTGAATTTTTTTGCTATCTTTGTCCGAATTCTCTAGTTGGGGTCGGGTAAAACCGCTCGGATGGAAAACTTTTTTTTTCTCCCTTTCTCGGCCTTTTTTTGAATTTTTTTGTATTTTTTTCCGAATCCACTAGTTGGGGTCAGGTAAATACCGCTCGGATGGAAAACTTTTTTTTTCCTCCCACTCTCAGCCTGGCCCGATCCGTTTAGGCTTGAAATGATGCCAGGATGAAGTTGTTCAATTTTTTGAATTTCTTTGCCATTTTCTCAGAATTCTCTAGTTGGGGTCGGGTAAAAACTGCTCGGATGGAAAACCTTTTTTTTTCTTTCTTTCTCGGCCTAGCTCGACCTGTTTTGGCTTGAAATGAAGCCAGGATGAAGGTTTTCAAATTTTTGAATTTTTTGCTATTTTTTTAAGGAATTCTCTATTTTGGGTCAAGTATAAACCGCTCGAATCGAAAACATTTTTTTCTCCCTTTCTTGGTTTGGCCCGACTCGTTTAGGCTTGAACTGATGCCAGGTTGAAGTTTTTCAATTTTTTGAATTTTTTTGCTATTTTTTTCGAATTCTCTTTCTTGGGTCGGGTGTAAACCGCTCGGATGGAAAACATTTTTTTCTTTGTTTCTCGGCCTGGCTCGACCCGTTTTGGCTTGCAATGATGCCCGGATAAAGTTTTTCAACTTTTTGAATTTTTTTGCTATTTTTTAGGAATTCTCTTGTTGGAGTCGGTAAAAACCACTTGGATCGAAAAATTTTTGTATCCCATTTTCGGTCTGGCCCAACCCGTTTTGGCTTGAAATGGTGTCAAGATGAAGTTTTTTAATTTTTTCAATTTTTTTGCTATTTTTTTTTGGAATTTTCTGTTCGGGTCGGGTAAAAACTGCTCGGATCGAATTTTTTTTTCCCCTTTCTCGCCAGAGCCGACCCGTTTTGGCGTTAGATAATGCCAGAATGGTGTTTTTAATTTTCAGAATTCTCTATTTTGGGTCAAGTAAAATCTGCCCGGATCGAAAACACTTTTTTCCCTCTTTCTCAGCTTGTCCCGACCCCTTTTCGCTTGAAATAATGCCAGAATGATGTTTTTCATTTTTTTGAATTTTTTTCCTTTTTTTTTTTGGAGTTCTCCATTTTGGGTGGGGTAATAACCGCTCGGATCGAAATTTTTTTTTCTCTCTTTATCGGTCTGTTCCGACCCGTTTTTGTTTGAAGTAATGCCAGAATGATGTTTTTCAATTTTTTTGAATTTTTTGCTATTTTTTTTTTCGGAGTTCTCTTCTTTGTGTAGGGTAATAACCGCTCGGATGGATAACTATTTTTTTTTCTCTTTCTCAGCCTACCCCACACCTTTTTGGCATTAAATAACGCCAGAATGATGTTTTTCAGGTTTTTGAATTCTTTTTTGTCTGAATTCTCTATTTTGGGTCGGATAAAACCCTCGGATCGAAAACATTTTCTTATTTCTTTGTCGGCTTGCTGCGACCCGTTTTGGCTTGAACTAGTGTGAGAATGATGTTTTTCAATTTTTTACTTTTTTAGCTGTTTTTTTTAGAATTCTCTAGTTTGGGTTGGGTAAAAACTGCACGGATGGAAAACCTTTTTTTCTCTCTATCGGCCTGTCTCGAACCGTTTGGGCTTGAAATAATGCCAGAGTGATGTTTTTTAACCTTTTCAATTTTTTTGCTATTTTTGTCAGAATTCCCTATTTTGGTTCGGATAAAAACTGTTCGGATCGAAAACTGCTTTTTCTCCCTTTCTTGGCCTGTCCCAACCCATTTTGGCTTTGAATAATGCTAGAATGATGTTTTTTAATTTTTTGAATTTTTTTGCTATTTGTTTTTAGGAATTCTCTTCTTTTGGTAGGGTAAAAACTGCTTGGATTGAAAACTTTTTTTTTTTTTGCTACTTAGCTTGTCCCGACCCGTTACGGCTTGAAATAATCCCAGAATGATGTTTTTCAGTTTTTTTGAATTTGTTTGCTATTTTTTTTTTCGAAATTCTCTAATTTGGGTCGGGCAAAAACCGTTCGGATTGAAAGCTGTTTTTTCTCTTTCTCGGCCTGCCATGACCCGTTTCGGCTTGAAATCACGCCAGAACGATGTTTTTCAATTTTTTTTAAATTTTTTTGCTATTTTTTTTTCGGAATTCTCTTGTTTGGGTAGGGTAAAAACTGCTCAGATCAAAACCAATTTTTTTTCTCTTTCTCGGCCTGAATTTGTTTGCTATTTTTTTCGGAATTGTCTAATTTGGGTCCAGTAAAAACCGCTCGGTTCAAAAAAAAAAATTTTCTCTCTTTCTCGGGCCGGTCCCAACCCGTTTTGGCGTTAAATAATGTAAGAATGATGGTTTTCAAAATTTGAATTATTTTTTTTTCTGAATTCTCTATTTTGGGTCGGATAAAGACCGCTCGGTTCGAAAACTGTTTTTTCTCTCTTTCTCGGCCTGTCCCGAATCGCTTTTGTTTGAATAATACTAGTATGATCTTTTTCTATTTCTTTTTTAGTTTTTTTTTGCTATTTTTTTTCGGAATTCTCTTGGTTGGGTGGGGTAAAACTCGCTTGGATCAATAACTATTTTTTTTCTATTTCTCGGCCTGTTCCAACCTGTTATGGCTTGAAATATTGTCAAAATGATGTTTTTTAATTTTTTGAATTTGTTTGCTATGTTTTTTGGTAGTCTCTAATTTGGGTCGGGTAAAACCGCTCGAATCGAAAACTTTTATTCTTTTCACTTTATCGGTCTGTCCCGACTCGTTTTGTCTTGAAATAATGCAAAATTGATGTTTGTCAATTTTTTGAATTTTTTTGCTATTTTTTTGGATTTCTCTAGTTTGTGTTTTGTAAAAACTGCTCAGATCGAAAACTTTTTTGTTTCTCTCTTTATTGGATTGTTTCGTCCAGTTTTGGTTTGAAATAATACAAGAATGAAGCATTCAATTTTTTTGAATTTTTTTGTTATTTTTCTTTCGTAATTTTCTAGTTTGGTCGGGTAAAAACCGCTCGGATCGAAAACATTTTCTTATCTCTTTGTTGGCTTGCCTGATCCGTTTTGGCTTGAAATAGTGCGAGAATGATGTTTTTCCATTTTTGAATTTTTTTGCTATTTTTTTTCTCTCGGAATTCTCTTGTTTGGGTCGGGTAAAAACTGCACGGATCGAAAACTTTTTTTTCTCTCTTTATCGGCCTGTCCCTAACCGTTTGGGCTTGAAATAATGCTAGAGTGATGTTTTTCAATTTTTTTGCTGTTTTTGCCAGAATTCCCTATTTTGGTTCGGTTAAAAACCGTTCGGATCGACAACTGTTTTTCTCCCTTTCTCGGCCTGTCCGGACCCATTTTGCATTTAAATAATGCTAGAATGATATTTTTCAATTTTTTGAATTTTTTTGCGATTTGTTTTTAGGAATTCTGTTGTTTTGGTAGAGTAAAAACCGGTCGGATTGAAAACTTTATTTTTTCTCTTTCTTCGCCTGTCCCGACCCGTTATGGCTTGAAATAATGCCAGAATAATGTTTTTCAACTTTTTTGAATTTGTTTGCTATTTTTTTTCGAAATTCTCTAATTTGGGTCAGGTAAAAACCGCTCGGATCGAAAACTGTTTTTTTTTTCTCTTTCTCGGCCTGCCACGACCTGTTTCGGCTTGAAATAATGCCAGAATGAAGTTTTACAAGATTTTGAATTTTTTGCCATTTTTGTCAAAATTCTCTATTTTGGGTCGGATAAAAACCGCTCGGATCGAAAACTGTTTTTTTTCTCATTCTTAGCGTGTTTCGACCCATTTGGGTCTGGAAAAAACCGCTCGGACTGAAAACTTTTTTTTCTCTCTTTCTCAGCCTGCCCCGACCCATTTTGGTGTAAAATAATGCCAGAGTGGTGTTTTGAATTTTTTTGCTATTTTTTTTTTCGGAATTCTCTATTTTGGGTCGGGTAAAAACTGGTCGGATCGAAAACTTTTTTCTTACTCTTTGTCGGCTTGTCCCGACCCGTTTTAGCTTGAAATAATTCCACAATGATGTTTTACAATTTTTTTGAATTTTTTTTGATTTTTTTCTCTTCAGAATTCTCTTGTTTGGGTAGGGTAAAACCGCTCGGATCGAAAACTTTTTCCCTCTTTCTCAGCCTGCCTCAACCCATTTTGGTTTTAAATAATGCCAGAATGGTGTTTTTCAATTTTTGAATTTTTTGCTTTTTTTTTTCGGAATTCTCTATTTTGGGTCGGGTAAAAACTGGTCGGATCGAAAACTTTTTTCTCACTCTTTGTCGGCTTGTCCCGACCTGTTTTTGCTTGTAATAATGCCATAATGATATTTTTCAAAATTTTGAATTTTTTTTGCTATTTTTTTTCGGAGTTCTCTTGTCTGGGTTGGGGTAATAATTGCTCGGATCGAAAACTTTTTTTTTCTCTCTTTATCGGTCTGTTTCGACCCGTTTTGGCTTGAAATAACACCAGAATGATGTTTTTCATTTTTTTTTAAAATTTTTTTGCTATTTTTTTTTTCAGAATTCCCAATTTTGGGTCCTCGGATCGAAAACTTTTTTTCCCCTTTCTCGGCCTGGTCCGACTTGATTTGGCTTGAAATGGTGCAGGGTGGAAGTTTTTCAATTTTTTGAATTTTTTTGCTATTTTTTTTTCGTAATTCTCTAATTTGGTTTGGGTAAAAATTGCACGAATCGAAAACTTTTTTTTTTCTTTTATCGGCCTGTGTTGACCCGTTATGGCTTGAAATAATGCCAGAATGACGTTTTTCAATTTTTTGAATTTGTTTGCTAGTTTTTTCTGAATTGTCTAATTTGCGTAGGGTGAAAACCGCTCGGATCGAAACTGTNCTCTAAACTCCTTTGAATGAAAACTTCCAAAACAAGCAAAAACCCAAATTAAAAAGACTTACAAATTTAGCTACAACCCACCAAAAAAAAAAAACCCTAAAAACCGAAATTTTGCATCAGATTAACCAATTTAAAGTCCCCCATATTGCAAAGCAAGCGAGATTCTACTCTGTCCAAATGAAGTCCCACACACACGATCAATTTCATGCAATTCAGAAGCTGATCACTACGAGATTAAGCTAACAAAGACCTATCAGAGTAAAAAAAAATTTAAATAATTTCAGTATGATCAATAGCCGAAACGAAAAACGAATAGATTAAAACTTGAAAATAAAGTTTTTTTTTTTATATATATAAAAAAAGCTGAATCTTGAATCATGTAGGAGTGCGCGAAATAAAAGCGAGTGATTGAGAGAAATAGCGGAGCAAGAATCTGAGAAAAAAGAAAATTGGTTTGGGTTGTGGAAACCTGTTTTTGTTTGAGGAATTTGGGAGTTCGGAAAATCGGGGGAGGGATTTCGATGACTTCGGGCTCCATGAAATCGGAGTATGTTTTCCCGGAAATCAATCGCTTCCTGTTTGGGGACCGAGAAAGTGAGGGAAAGTGTGAGAAAATGTTACTACAAAAATAAAAATAGTCAGTGAGAGAGAGAGCGTTTTCAAAAGTAAGTGAAAAAGGGCAAGGGAGAAAGAGAGAGACTTTATAGGCGAGAGGTATTTGCGTGACGGTGACGGCGGCGGCGGCTCCTTTTATCGGCTCGGCTCGGTCCCAGAGAGAGAAAGTAACTGAATCGGCGCGCTGGGGCTAGTGTCTTGGCTTTGAAATCAGATATATAAATACTATTTGCTTTTGTTTTGGTTAAGTTTGGTATGGTTTGGTTTGGTTTTGTTTTGTTTTTCTCAGCTCCACAGTACAGTACAGTCAGTCGAGTCCGCTTTGGATTTTAGAGAGAGAGAGAGAGTGAGTGATTTGTGAGTAATTATACTTTGTTAGAGAATGCGACGACGCCACCGGTGCTTTTACCTCTTTTTGTATAAACTATTCGACTATTCCACAAATGCACACGCTTCCCTCACCCCTTTTTTATGACTCATCACTTTTAATCACTAGTGGATACAGGAACTACAGGTGGTAAATTTTTGTTCATTCTAATTATGTATACATGTGCATAACACTATTTTTAGATTAAACTTTTAATTATCATCAAAATATCAAGTTATCTCTCTATATTAAGAGAATTCAAAATTTTAGTTATTGTATTTTTAATTTCTAAAAATACCCCTAATTTAATTAACTTATTTTTATTCCTATAACATAAAAATAAAGTTAAAATTGTAAATTAACCAAAATCAAAAAACAAAAAACCTACTCATTCTTATAAAACTATCCCATGTTCTAAAAAAGAAAAGAAAAAAAGTCTCATTACACGCACTAAGTTCCTATTTTAAAAAAAAAAAACTATCTAAAAAAAAAGTCTCATTACACGCACAAAGTTCCTATTAACAAATAANGTAGTAGGATTTATTAAATTTTAAGTAAAATACTAACGTGGCAATCACTTATTGGATGATGTAAAATATTGGTTTTTACACCCCATCCTTATAGAATTTAATCCCCCCCCCCCCCCAACACACACACACACACACACACACACAAAGCCAAAGCATAGAAAAAATTTAATTAAATTCTACAATTTAAGTCTAATATTGTGTCGTGTGTCTCAAAATTTTTCTTAATTTTGAGATCAAATGTGGGACTATACCATAAATATCCATCCATATATTCATTGCATTTACAACAATGCAAAAACCAAAGGGTCCAATTAAAAAGTGAAACTCCTTTTCATGTCTCACAAAAAACTCAAATCTATGAAGAGAAAAATTTGATTGCCACCACCACCATGAGGGCCACCACCTACTGTTACACCGGCCTTCGCCCACCAAGATGACAACTCAGCCATGCTTTGATGCGGCATTACAGGTTTTATCCTCTAAAAATGTTTGGTTCATTTTTAATTTTAATTTTTTATATATAGTGTGGTTGGATTTGATTTGTGGGCTTGATTGGTTGGTGGGTGAAAAAAAAAAAAAATTTCCTAGGTTACGTGGAGTTGAAACCATAAATCCAGAGCAGAGACAAGGAGATAGAGAGTTAGAATTCCATAGCAAAAAGTCATCAATCTTATTCAATAAAGATGGCATGAAGAGAGGCTCGAGAATACACCAATCTTACTGAATCTAAGGCTATTTTCCATTCCAACTTCTCATTTTTTTTTAGTAGTGTAATATGAAATACTGGTTGTGGGATTTTTACCAACGGCTATTCCTGTGCATTAGCATAGGTTACAACCTAATATTTCTAATATAAATGTACATGGTTAAAATTTCCTTTATCCCAACTATAAAATTAAAAAATAAATAATTTTAAGTGCCTTTGACAAGTTATTAAAAAAAAAAAAAATCATATCGGGTGAATCTCGCGCAGACACACACATGCAAATAATAATATTTATAATAATAATCAAATAAGCAAATCAATAGAGTTCATTCAAATCACTCTATGTAGATAATGAAAGAAGATGCATTTTTTTGGCCAAGGTGGAAAACTTACCCCTTATATCTTTTCTTTAAGGGTCATGCTTTTAGTTTATTCTACTACTTTTCAAAAAAAAAAGTTTATTCTACTTGCTCTATCTTGGTAATCTGTGTACGAACTTATAATATAGAATGATGCGAATCAGTTTAGCCCTGTTAGAGCATTCTTATCAGGTGTTTCATAAAAAATGCCATTTTACAACATCAAAAACCTACTTTATCATTTTAACACACCATTTTACAACATGTCATTTATCAGCTGTTCTATACTTCCATTCTATATATTAAAATAATATATTCAACCCATTAAATAATATTAAACAAATTTTATCACATTAAACTACCAACACAGTCAACCTCCACAAACCACCAACGGCAACGGCACATCACCACCAACGGCAAATCAACATCCACAAACAACAATCACAATCACTGGATCTCCATAAAAATTCCAAATCCAAATCCAAAAACCTCAACAAAAAAGAAAAGAAAAAGAAAAAGAAAATCAAAATCTTCAACAAACCATCAACCTCCACAAACCACCAACGGCAACGGCAACGGCAAATCAACCTCCACAAACAACAATCACAATCACTGAATCTCCATAAAAATTCCAAATCCAAATCCAAAAACCTTAACAAAAAAGAAAAGAAAAAGAAAATCAAAATCAAAATCTTCAACAAACCTTGCCGGCGCACTACAGCCACAAACACCGCCGCCCATACAGCCGCCCAAAACTCAACCAACCACCGCCACAACCACGACACCACCACCGGCCCAAAATCCCAACCCAACCGATCAACCAATGACCCAAAATCCACGCAGAGAAACCCACTACAGCCACAAATATCGCCGGCCCAAAACTCAACCAACCACTGCCACAACCACGACACCACCATCGGCCCAAAATCCCAACCCAACCGACCAATCAATAGCCCAAAACCCACACAGAGAAACCCATCCCAAATGTCACACCCAGGACCCGATTAAGAGCTTTAAAGGTCGGCGGCAAAGGCTGTGGAGGTTGGCGACGAAGGCTGTGGAGGTTGACGGCGAGGTGAGGCGGCGAGAGATCTTGAGCAAGGATGAAAGAGACCTTGAGCCGGAGGACTGAGAGGGAAGAGATAGAGAGTGACGGAGAGAGCAGAGAAAAGAAAGAAAGTGAGGAGAGAGGAGACAGAAAAGATAATAAAAAATTATTAAACACAAATGCCACATTTGTCCGTACGCTCTCATATTTGAGAGCGTACTGTAGCACGTTCCAAATTTTTGGAACATTTAACACAGCTGATGAGCCTTCATTTTTGTATTTGATGTGTCAAATGTGCCAAATTTTTAGCATTTGGCACATTTGAGATACCTGATGATAGTGCTCTTAGGCAGACACTTTATTCTATTTTTTCTATTAAACAAAGAAAAGCACTTTATTCCATTTATTATGCAAAATTGATTCTCCAGAATCTCCATTAGTATGCTTGTCTACAGGAATCACCATAAACAAACATATTAGTTTGTAACAAATTTTTTGTAACACACTAAGACTTGTAATAGGTATAATACGTACCCTGGATACACTAATTACTTCTCTAATTGTTGTGGTCTTTATAAATGCACTGCAAGTTGCGTTTTGAAATCTGGACCGGATCGTATGGTCTGACTAGGTTAACCGCAAATCTCTCCTCATTCCGGTTCTTTTATCCTTAAGAACCTCTCTATGAAGAAAAAGCATGGAACCGTGTGAATCGCGGTCAAACCGCACGGTTCTTAGAACATGAACGGTTCTCACGGTCTTTTTTTCAGCTAACACCAGCATACACTTTGGACTTTTTTCAGATTTGGCACCAAAGGATTGGTAGGAAAAAAATAATAATAAATAGGGAAGAAGAAGACGACTAAGCAGGGGCTGCACCAAGTACTTGAAGCAGCAGGTTGCCCACATAAGTCACCGGTCACACCAAATCTTCTACTGTTGTTTCTCCTTCTTCTTCTTCTTCTTCTTCTTTCTTCTTTCTTCTTTTTCCCCCTTTCTCTTTTCATTTTTTTTTTTTTTGATGAACAGAAAATTTTATTAATAGAACAAAGAAACAAAGGCTAAACATCAACTACAACATTTAGATGCTCTGAATTAATTACATCCATAAAAGGGCTAGGAGCATGACCCTGACCAAAACAACCAGACAAATTTTTCCTAAGGCACCAAGCAGCTAATACATGGGCTGCTTTATTTGATTCTCTCGGGCTCCACCTAAAAATAAATTGCTGGCTACAGAATGCCCACGAAAGTGTATCGGCAACTATGGTTGATATTCTCCAAGGCACGACATCAGTGGGGGCTTTAAGAGCTTCAATACATGCTTTGGCATCACTCTCAACCACTACATTCTCAAATCCACAATTAACAACTACACAAGTCGCCAAATTAATGGCTTCTGCCTCTACTTGGAGAGGGAGGTTGGTTTCCACCCGATTAGACAAAGAGAAAATTAGGTCCCCTCTCCAATCTCTCGCCACAATGGCAATAAATGAATGGTTCAGCCCCACCGCCGTATCACAATTTATCTTTATAGCTCCTTGCTCAGGCCTATTCCAAGAATAAACAAATGGTCTAGGCTACACTAAGGGGACATCAGTAAGCACAGCAAGGTGTTCATTAATTTTTTTTAGGATTATTTGTAGTTCTTTATTTGGGGAAAACTTAATTCCTTTGTGAACAACTTGATTTCTAGCAAACCAAAGTTGCTCTAACACCAAAGCCCCAAATAAAAGGAACTCCTCCTTGTCAGAAGAGCCATGGAAAGAAACTTGGGGAGATAATAGAAAGCTTATAAACTGACTAGGGTTGTTGAACTGCATTGCATTTGGTCTCCAGCCCCAAACATTGCTAGCCTACAAAGATCTGGCTGCTTGACAGAAAACAAAAAGATGTAAGGAAGATTCAGGTGAGGCATCACATAGAGGACAGTTGGGATCCATGGAAAGGAAGAATCTCATCAATTTTTCCTTGGTGGGAAGAATATCTGAGGCAACTCTCCATAAGATCATCTTCAGTCTATCATGTATTTTTGATTTCCAGATTTTTGACTTCACCTGGTCAAGCTCAAAGGAATCAGAAAGAGCTAGAATTTCCTTGTATGCTGACTTCACTGAGTGTTTTCCATTATGGGATTTTAGCCATAACCAACTATCCTCCCTTTGGCTCGCTTTGACTGGAATTTTCTTAATAGCCTTGGCTAAGTCTTTAGTGAATAATTCTTTGAGTTTCGACTCATCCCACCTTGATTTACCTAGAGTTAAAAGTTGTGACACCACCAAGCAACTAGATTGATTTTCAGATGATAAAGTTACCAGTTTATAGTTAGGAAGGTCTAGGACCCAAGGATCTTCCCACGTAAGAATACTTTCCCCATTGCTGACTTGCTTGCAAGTTCTAGCCACAAGTATATGTCTAGCAGATTCCACACTCTTCCAAGTCCAAGAAGCCTTTTTGGATGGTTTAGCATTGAGCCAATTTCTTCTCACCTTTTATTTGGCAATAAGAGCTTGCACACATGGTCTGTTGGACTGATTTTAAATCCACCAAGCAACTTTGGAGAGGAGGGCCATATTGATATCTGAGAAGTGCCTAAAACCAAGGCCACCCAAATATTTTGGTTGGCATAAATTGTCCCAAGCTAGAGGAGTAAAATAACAGCTTGAATTCTTTGATGGGCTCCACTAGAATTATTTTAGCATACTGTTCATCTCCTTACATAAACATTTTGGAATGAGAAAGCTTGACATAGTGTATAGCGGAGTAGCCAAGGCTACAGATTTCACTAGAGTTGCTCTTCCCATCTAAGACAATTTGCTCTTCCAACTGCTTGCCTTACATTCTAGATTTTCTTTGAGATAAGCAAAGTCCTTCTTCTTGCTGCTTGAGAGGAATAAAGGAACTCCCAAATATTTAGTACCTTGGGATAACTTCTTTAAACCTCTTTGATATCTGAGCTAATTCAGAAATTGAGATTGGACCCCTTTTGAAGCAAAGACTCCTGATTTCTCAAAATTGATTTGTTGGTCTGACCACTCACAATATTTTCCCAGGATGTTCATAATCTCATTGATCTCTGAATGTTTTACCATGCAAACCAATAAAACACCATCTGCATAGAAGAGTTTTGAGATTCCAGGTGTCTGTCTCCACTCTCTCTTTTAGTTTTTGTATTTCTTTTTTATTTGTGTTTCCAAAGCCCTTCCATGTGATTACATTGGAAAGGTAAATAAGTTTCAGACATTCATTTTTTTCACCTTGCCCAACGTGATGTGACAAATATCTTAACTCTTAGACTACTTTCAAGTTTCAATATTTTACACAAAAAAAAAAAGGTTTCAATTAATATTTACAATTTTTTTAAAAGAAAAAAAAATTAATACCACAGTTTATCTTATAACTTTTTTACTGTAATTGTGATGCGATAGACAGTAACTAATAAATAAAAAATAATGAGTCTATATGTAAACGATAGGAATTCAAATTCACAATTGTGCCAAAAAATATATAAAATTGTATGATTCTAAAATTACTTTCTTTTAATAGCAATAGATATAATTGAGTATATAATTATTTTAATTTAAAACTATTAAATAATTTAAAATTTTTATTTTACTTAATATAATATAAGTGTCCTTATAATTTGTATATTATTATTGCCATCACAAGTTTAACTAATCAACATATAAATAAATACTATATCCTTAGTATTTGATATTTCTTATTTGTCTTGTGAAAGTTATGATATAAAAAAATACATTTGAAAGATATATTTTTATATTTGATTTAATTATTTTAGTTATTTCTTATATTTATTGCCATCACAAGTTTAACTAATCAACATATAAATAAATACTATATCCTTAGTATTTGATATTTCTTATTTGTCTTGTGAAAGTTATGATATAAAAAAATACATTTGAAAGATATATTTTTATATTTGATTTAATTATTTTAGTTATTTCTTATATTTATATTAATTTAATATATTTTTTTATTTAATTATTAAATTAATTATGACGTCATCATGGTTCGACCCCAGTTCGACCTGGTCCAACCTCAAAAACCTTGAACCTCTCCCTTTTACGGTTCATTGAACAGTCCAGGTTTCAAAACCATGATTGCAACATGTAAAACACGATATTTGCCATTTTAGTTGGATGAGAAATTGTTCCGTATACCTAGAATACTACAAATCACATAAAATTACATGATCTATAGATAGATGGGACTTACTTTTATGGGAATAGAGAGCATATAATACACCATATGATAAACACTAAATAATTTCTAGCAAAAAAAAAAAAAAGAAGAAGAGAGAAATGATATGTCCACAACATTTTCACAATATTTTTACAACAAATCTTAAGTGGCAGGTTGTTATTGTTAGGCCAAAATAATAGTCTTAGTGTTAGGTTCAAATTTGAACCAATAACAACTAATCACTTATAATTTGTTATAAAAATGTTATGGACGTAACACCTCTAAAAAAAAATGATACACTAAATAATTGCACTTGATGGAACTAAGTTTTTAAAATTTCAAACATTCTTGGAGCCAAAAGGGAAGTTGTATTTCAATTGAAGTGATTATTGTCATACCTGTAAAGTTCTTATCATCCAAATGAATTATCTCATGGGAAGTACAGTTTCTCAAACTTTTTGGAATTCCTTCGGCAAAATTTTCAAATTTTATACAGGTGAAGAGTGGCTAGTAGGCTTAACTAGTTATAGAATATGACCTTTTATTTGGAAACTAAAATAATCAATTTTAAAGCTTATATCTATCTGCGCTTTCTTTGACCAGTTTTGACAGAGGAGAATGAGCGGAATAGAGGAGAGTATAATAGAGTTGGTTGAAAATTAGAAAAATGCCTGTTTTATGTTGAAATCTTGGGAAACTTTAAACTTATAAATTATAATTTTAAAATGATTCGTACTAATGTTACATTTTTACATTAAGACTCCGTTTGGGAGTTGATGAAAGTTTTAACTTATTTCAGTTTTTAGCTTCTTTTTGGTACTATTCAGCTAGTTTCTAATTTTTTTTTTTTTTTCTATACTTTCAGCAAAATGTTTTCAGTTTCAGCTAAATAAATTTTTTCCAAACAAACCCTAAGGGCACGTTTGGTAGACTGTAATAGGCATTGTAATGTAACAACTATTCCTATGGTTTAATTATTCAATAATTTGATTATATTTTTATTACAGAGAATAATCATTCTTTATGAATAGCTATTCTTTAAAATGAGAAATAATTGTTCCTCTCTAAAGGGGCTGTAATAGTTATTCCTTAATAGATGTAATAATTTTTAACATTAATACATTCCTAAATAAATAAACTTTCCATATCCACCTAACAATCATGGAAATAAAAAATCATCAAAAAAAAAAACTCATCTCTCTAAAATTTAAATTATATTATTTTCTAGGAAATATAATTGTATGAATGAGATATTTCCTAAAATAGATCATAAGTTTTATTCTAATGTTACAATTCACAACCAAACCAATGAATATGTTTAGTTATTCTATTACAACACATTTTATTCCCGGTAATAAAAATTATCATTCCTGTTATAATCTACATTCAGTGTACTAAACTTACCCTAAGTTAAGTCCTAGACATCACCATTGGGACGTGAGGAGAAGCCAAATTAACCAATGGATCATTGATTTGTAGTTATGTCACATTCCAGTGAATTTTATATTCTCTGCATTGCTCTCCCTCATGTCCCATATGGTTCAAAACCCAAATTGTTTTCCCTATTTGACATGCATTGCTCACTGCATTCTCTGCATTGTTCTCCATTATAATGATTTTTACATCCCAAAACACTAGAATTCTAACAAATTTGTCAAAGGGTACACACATATGAAGTTAAATCATGTTGGACCAGACATTTAACATAAACTCAACATAGCAAAACATGTAACAAACACAACTCTCTGAGGCATTTTGTCAAACATCTAGCAGATAAGACTGATATTTTTACAGAAAAAAGAAAAAAAAAACGTGGACAACATAAAAGGAATTTGGACTTACAAAGAGAAACCCCTTTTTATTGTGATTTGGGTATTGTGATTTGGGAAAGCGTTTTGAGTTTTGGTGAAACGGTGTCGTTGTAGATGGTTTTAGTAGAATTCAACCGCGTCGTATTATAATTTATATATGCATGTTTCTTCTCATTACATTATCTTCTCTTTACTTTCTTTTAAATCAAATGCAATAACAAACTATATATGCTTGTCTGCCATTTATCCTAAAAAAGACTGTATATGCGTTTTTTATTAAAAAAATTAAGGAAATTAGAATAAATTCTATAGAGTAAATTTTAGATTCTATTAATTTATTTAAGAGGAAATTTTCTAAAACCTCCCAAAAGGCCAAAACTCATTTTCTTTTTCAATTCAAAATTTTGAAGTCCTTTAAAATATGAACATAAAAAAATAAAAAAAATTACGGATTGTAAGTACTTAAGTATGGAATACAATTAGTTTCTTTTTATATATATTTATTTTTTATACCACAGAAAAAAAAAATAAAACCCATAAAAAAAGTGCATATGTGTGTGTGTGTGTGTATATATATAGTGCACAGAAAGAATTAGAGAAAAAACAAATCAAATTACTAATTGTTACAGATGTAGCAATTGTTTATCCATATAAATTATACTATTGTATGCATAAGTTGAAATTTAAGGTGCTGTTTATATAAAAAAAATTTGAAATTTTATTTGCATATTTTATTTGTGAGAAACATTTGCATATTTGCTTAAAATTAATTGGTTAATTATAGTTTAAAGATAAAGAGTTATTAGCTAGAGTTTTATAGTTTAAATAATATTTTTTAGTACTTTTAACTGAACATGTAAATTTAAATACCCCAATTCCAGCTATAGATTTAAAAAAAAAAAAATTTTAAAAGAAAAAAATTTTTTTGGAAACTAATATGATTTTTTTTTAGACAAGTAGAAAGTAGAATTATGTTTTTTATATTCACTTTTCACATACTTTTACATTATAGACTAAATAAATATGTATAATATTGTACATATTTGCATGATTAGAATACAATACAATATTTTCCTTTAAAAAATAATATACAATATTGTACAGTACTATTTATGCAAATGTATACAATTATATGTACAGAACCAGAAATGTAAACTTTTTTATATGATATAACTACCCTTTTGTGTATGACCATGTGAGATTTTAACCCGATTAAAGGAAATGATGTGTATATATTAATATAATGCATCATATATTTTCTAGGCGAAACTACACTTTTAGTTTTTGAAGTTTACCCTATAAGCACAATTGGTCCCCCAAGTTTCAAGTGAGTATTATTGGTTTGTCATGTTTAAAAAATAAGCATTATTAGTCATTTTATTAACTATGGTTAGTGTTAATATTTATGTAGCTATCAAAATAGTGACATGACATTTATTTAGCTGATGCGGCATTTTTTAAATTAGAATATTATAAAGTTGAATTTACACATCATAAACTCATAAAATTGAATTTACACATCAAAAACCTATAAGCGCAATTGGTCCTCCAAGTTTCAAGTGAGTACTATTGGCCCCTCTTGTTTAAAAAATGAGCACTATTAGTCATTTTATTAACTATGGTTAGTGTTAATATTTATGTGGCTAACAAAATAGTTACATGACATTTATTTAGCTAATGTGGCATTTTTCAAATTAGAATATTATAAAATTCAATTTATACATCATAAACACATAAAATTAAATTTACACATCAAAAACCCATAAGAGTTTTTTATGGTGGGCATGAGGTATCAAGTCGTGTTATGTGGGTTGACAAAGACTTTGTAGCCCACTGCAATGGCTTCGATTTGGGTTGAAGGGTGGTAGGCTGCGATGTTTTTCTAAACCCATGTGGAGGCGAAGGACTTGGTTTTTGGGTTGAAAACTGTGATTTTGATTCCAAATCCAGATTAGCCTTTGAGAATAGGTCGGTATTGAATACCTCAACTAGGTTTAGACCCTGAGATTTAAGAAAGGACGCCACCTTTGTTGCTGAAGGAAGTAGAAATTAATAAATAAATAAATAAATAAATGAAGTTGTTTTGAGTTTTGAAACAAATGCGTGAAAATGCTGAAGAAAGTAAAAAAGCTTGTTTTTATTTTTTATTATTATTTAAAAATGCCTAAAACAAACAAGCAAAAACCCATCATCTATATTTATATATAACCGAATCTTTTGAAGCTCCCACAATTTTCCACGTTAGCATAGCATTAAAAAAAAAAATAATAAAAAATAAAACCAAAACCAAAAACGTCATAAACCCGACACTACCCGACTTTGCCTTTTCTTTTCATGCTTTCCCTTTCACGAATACTCCACCATTACCTTCCTCCCAGCTCCTCCTCTACCAGCTCCTCCTTAATTAGACCCACGGCAATTCAACACCCAACCTATCCAGCCTGCCTTTCCCGATCCTCTGCCTCTCCATTTCCACGGCAAGACCCAACAGACACCTTCTTCAGACCATCGATTTCCTTCCTCAGATCACCAATATCTCCTTCCTCAGACCACCCACATCCAACCACCAATCTGGCACAAACCCCCCACATCCAGCTAGGGCCCAATTTGCCGTGGGTCTTATCAAGCCCATGGCCACAAATCCCACCATACCCATATCCACTTCGCTCAGTTTCCACTCTTCCTCAGAATAGAAATGGAGCCCTATTTTCCACGGGTCTCATCCAACCCATGGCCCATCAACTATGTCAGTCGGCAATACAACCGACCCAGCCCGTCAAGATCGGCCCAAAGGTATTATCTTATAAACCTATAATATATATATATATATATATTTTTTTTTTTTTTTTTTTCTGAATTCGAACTCTATAACTATTAGGACTCTATCATATATATAGTTGATTATTATTAGATTTTTTTTTTTTTTTCACGGCTGTTCAATTTCTAGGTTTATTGCTATTTCCTTTCTCTTCATTCTTTTCCTCCATTCGAATTAGGGTTAAAGGTATGGTATTCGTTT
>NW_027069546.1:1506208-1534026 GCF_002906115.3 Quercus suber
CTGATGTCGCAGAAGCCTGAAGAGAAGCACACACGATGCTCTCTTGATGAAACAGAAACTAAACTGTTAGTTTCTGGTAGTAAACCTCGAATCCACGAGGGGTTCCCTGAATCCACAAGGAGATAAAACTGGAATCCACCAGAAGAGAAAATTGACAAAAGTCTGTGTTTATTGATAATAGTCTATCGAAAAAAACGTTTACAGACTTTGGGGCCTATTTAAGGGCTCCTTAAAACTTGATTGACAAGAAAATATAATCTAAATTAACTCCTAATTGATACCTAACCATAACAGGAATCAAATTTGACCTAAAAAACATTAAATGCACCTAAAAACAAGGAAATAAATCATCTAAACCAAAAATAACGTTTTTTTACATAAAAATACCAAAAATAATAAATTACAATAATTAAATAGTAAATTGTGTCCTACATCACAACAAAAAAAAAAAAAAAAAAAAAAACTCTTGACACACACAATGATACTATTTGATTTTTTTTTTTAATTAAAAAAATAAGGATTGGTATTTGGTACTACTTGGTTATCTAAAAGAGGTCTTTTTTGTGCATGGGTATATGTTAGTCACTACAGGTTAGTCTTGTTAGATCCAAGTTTTTTTTTTGGGAGCTGCACAAAATGAGATCAATTGCTATACCGGTGTATTTTTATGCTTAAAAAATAACAAAGGACAAAGTCCAAGAGGTTAAAAATAGACAATAAAGAAACTTTGACTTGAGACTATTATAGATTCAAAAGTAAAATGAAAATAGAACATAGGATCATGAATGTCTGGTTCTTCTTCATCACCAAAAAAAAAAAAAAAAGTCTCACCACACACATACACAAATTAATACAATACTAATTTACCTCACAAACAACATAGATCTTTTCTTAGGTTTCTGTAGTAAAACTGACCACTATCAAAGTATGTGTATTTGCACATTTCTAGCAATTATGCAATTTACACTTGGTCATTCAATATGTGAGATGAGACCAAGATACATTTTTCATAATGTTTCCCCTAGTTCAACTTATTTCCTTTTTCCTAATCCGCATTTCTAAATATGTATCAATTTTCACATGGGTCCCATCATTCACTATGTGAGCTAAAAAAAAAAAAAAAAAAAAAAAACCACATTCACAATGTTTCCACAGGTTCATCCTATTAACTATTACCTAATTGGGAAAACAGTAGCGCCTTTTTTTTGGCACTCTCATCTCTCTAACCATTCTTCCTTACCTTATAGGCATGATAAAGGTCGTATGCCTCAAAACAACCTCAAATGTGCCATTCACAGCATCTCCATATTGTCCAATGCATTGGGCACACAATTTTACACACCAATACATGCATTGCTGCCCATTAATTTCATAGATATAATATATCCCAAACCAAAGTCAGATCCCAGCATTACCAAAAACCCAGATATATATTTTCAACCCATAAACATGGCAAAACCCAAGTGGGGGATTTCCATTGAATTTGGTTCAATTTGCAATGAAAGGAATAAGATGATGACATTAGAATTTAGAAGGCTAGATACATTACAGACCAGAAGTTGACAGAGGACCTACATATCAAACTAAGATTGGAAAAACTAATAAGGAATTGGGATCCAAGACTTTAATAAGTTAGCTGAGAAAATATTGGATGAAACCCCAACCCCTTAAAAAGTCTCAACTGTACCCAAAATCAACCTCAATTCAAGACGTCAATATACAAATTTTACATATAAACCACACATAATCAAAGCCATACTTCTAACAACAAATATATACCAAAGAAGAAAATGTTACAGAAAATTAATTTATATCTACGAAAGGAAACATATATATACAGCAATTTCTTCATCACAAACGCAAAAGAAAAGAAGAAAAAATCCATTGCACCATAGCATAAAAGCAGATTTAAACACAATGTAAAGAAAAAAAAAAGAAAAAAAAGACATATAATTAGTATGAACAATGTAATGAATAACTAACCTCAACGTACTCCACACCAATTTTGCTAAGATTATCAGGAAGCAAGCTGATAACTCCATCTCACTCAGTTTCCACTAAACAAATTCAAACCCATAGCTAGTTTCCACACACAAAAACATATAACTAAAATTCAAAAAAAAAGTTAAGAAATCCACACTAAAATAGTTAGAAATCAGATGTACATAGATTATCACAGAGGTAAACGAATACCATACCTTAACCCTAATTGAATGGAGGAAAAGAATGAAGAGAAAGGAAATAGCAATAAACCTAGAAATTGAACAGCCGTGAAAAAAAAAAAATCTAATAATAATCAACTATATATATATAGAGTCCTAATAGTTATAGAGTTCGGATTCAGCAAAAAAAAAAAAAAAATACATGAAATAAATGAAATTGAAAAATAAGAACATGCTACTAGAGAATCGATGCTAAATTCCAATAGCTAATGTAACATCATTTGGAAAAAATTGGTAGTTTTTCTGTACATCGCACAGGTTAGCGACTATTGTATTTTAAGTTGAAGACTTTTCGTGGAAGAAAAACAATTAGCTGCTAAATTAATAGTTGATTCAATTTGATTTTCAAGAGGAAACAAGAGAAAGCTAGGTGAGCTATGTTTTGGTTTTCAAAGAAATAGTTGATTCAATCAGCTGTGGGGATTATGACGTGTAAATTCAATTTTATAATATTTTTATTAAAAGAATGCCACATTAGTTGAATAGATGTCATGTCACTGTTTTGTTAGCCACATAGACAGTAATACTAACTGTAGTTAATAAAAGGACTAAAAACACTCATTTTATATACGTGAAGGACCAATAGTACTTACTTGAAACTTAAAGGATCAATTGCACTCACAAGATAAACTTCAGGGACTAATAATGTAGTTTCATCTATTTTGTACAGATAGAAAAATAGCAAAATAATAAATTTACTAAAATAAATTAATATAAGATAGAAGGTTGTTACAGATAGTGGAGGGCATGGAACCTGAAAGCATGTTTTCGCTGTGGCAAGACTGACCCTTCTACTAGGCTAATTAGGGCATTGCTTAAGGCCCCGAAGTGGAAGGGAGGCCCCAAAATTTTGAACAAGTAGGGGTAGGTAGGAAAAAAGAAATTAGTTTAAGATGAATTTAAAAAAATTTGGCACATTCTTGTAACTAAAGAACAAAAATTCTAGTATATCTTGTTAAACATTGGTACCACAAAAAATTGTTTGGTCTAAACAAAATCAATTGTCCCAAAAATAACATCATTATCCTCTTGATAAACCAAAATTCAATAAGATAAACTACAAAATCCGATCAAAGAAATTAACCACAAAACAGTCACAAATCACAACAAATAAAAAATGGCGTAAAACCTATTTTTGTCACTACATTTCATGCGATTCCCACTTTGGTCCCTAACTTTTTTTTTTTCACCGCTTTTAGTCCCTATCCTGGAAAATGCGTCTCGTTTTTGTCCTTGTCGTTACATTAAAGACGGAAATTGTACAGGTGGCAAACGACATAAGTTAAGAACATTAAAATAATAATAAAATTTTTTATTTTAGCATTAAAAAAATGCCACGTTAGCATCTAAACTTAAAAAAGTTAATTTAGTAATTTTAACTAAATAAAAAAATTAGAAACAAAAATAAAAACCAAAAATTACATTAATTGAGATCTAAGTATGTCTTGTACAAGAACACAAACTCAGATTTAAGAACACAAAATTAAAGTCCAAAAATCACAAAACACAAACACAAACTTAGCAACTGATCTTCCTTGTCAATCACACACAAAAGCAACAAGCACAAAATTCAAACACAGTGACAGACATTGAGAGAGCAGAACAATATATATAATGCTAATGATAATTCCCATCCACAACCTCCTCGTGGAGCACCCATCGCTTAGATTCCTGGAGGTCTGAGCCATTACCACCGCGCTCCAAGCCATCGGCGACCTCAGGAAGCCGCCGCACAACCAATGGGCCCCACATATGGACCTCCTAGACTAGCTCGCCCTCTTCTTCGGCTTCCAAAGCGATAACGTTTCCACCTCATCCTCCACCTCGCCAATGCTCAGATGCAATCTCTCCTCCCCTAGACAACATCGACGCCATCGTTTTGCGCAAGTTCGGGAGGAAGCTCCTCAGGAACTACACCAGCTGGTGCTCCTATCTCAGCAAGAAATCCAATATCTGGATCTCTGATTACCATAAGGCTGCTGCCGATCACCGTCGGGAGCTGCTCTACGTGTCGCTCTTCCTTTTGATTTAGGGTGAGTCTACTAATCTCTGCTTTGTTCCTGAGTGCATTTGCTTTATATTTTATAATATGGCCATGGAGTTGAACAAGATCTTAGAGGATTACATAGATGAGCACACAATGACGGATTCTGTTTATCTTCTTCCACGTCAGTTGCTGGATTTGTGTTTTGTGTTTGTTGCTTTTGTGTTTGGTTGACAAGGAAGATCTGTTGTTGAGTTTATGTTTGTGTTTCTAGGTTTGTGATTTTTGGATTTTAATTTTGTGTTCTTAAATCTGGGTTTGTGTTCTTGTCCAAGACACATTTAGATCTCAATTAATGTAATATTTGGTTTTCATTTCTGTTTTTAATTTTTTTTATTTAGTTAAAATTAATAATTTTTTTAATTTAGATGCTGACATGGCATTTTTTAATAAAATAAAATTTTTATTATTATTTTAATGTTCTTAACTTATGCCATTTGCCACCTGTGCAATTTTCATCTCTGATGTAACGACAATGACAAAAACGAGACACATTTTCCAGGCTAGGGACTAAAAGTAGTGGGAAAAAAAAAAGTTAGAGACCAAAGTGGGAATCGCGTGAAAATATAGGGACGAAAATGGTTTTTACACCATAAAAAATATCAAATCCCTAAAATTATTACCCTTTCTATTTCTCATTATTGCTCTCTGCCTCTTCTCTCAAGTCTCTGCTCTTGCTCTTCTCCTCTCTCATTCTTTCTCTCTACTAGCTTCCTCTGATCTGAATCAATAATCATCTGATCACATCTGAAGACTCTTATCTGAACTGAGGACTAACCAACTGAGTTATAGTTTTGTTCTCTTTCTTTTGATTATGCAGATGTGTTTTTGACTTTTTGTTCTCTTTCCTTTTGTTCTGTTTCTTATTTGTTACGGGCTGGGGGTCGCAGGGCGTACTTCTACATTCTATTCTGGCTAGCCGTTAGGCCTTGAAGACTTGAAGTAGTTTATTTATTTTATTTTTTTTAAATCCTGCGTTTGTTTATTTATTTATTTATTTATTTATTATTATTATTATTAGTAGGTGATCTTACTAATAACACCTGCATAAAATAAAGACTTACTCATTATATTACCATTTTTTTTTTTGAGAAACCAGATCATAAGCTTTCATTATATCAAACTAGCCAAAATCGGCTTGAAGTACACTTTGTAACTGTGGTGGAACATCCTCCCTCCATACAAGATAACTGCTAACATGTCTAGCATGTCTAGCAAGGTTATGTGCCAAATTATTACCCTGCCTATGAGTATGCGTGAAACTTAAGCTGCTGAAGCTATCCATAATCTGTCTTGCTGCAGCAATCAGATGACCATATGTTGACAGTGATTCCTCCTCGCTCCTCATGGCTTTGATAACTACTTCAAATTCTCCCTCAATGATGATAGAAGACACGCCTAACTCAACTTCAAAGGACACCACTCGGATAGCTGCTAGAGCTTCAACTTCCATGATGGACGGTGGGAGCGCTACATTCTCAGTCAAAGATGCGTGGACTTGACCTTGGTGGTTTCTTATCACCACACCCAACCCCGCCCTTTTTTCTTCTTTAAATACAACCCCATCGAAGGTTATTTTAAACTTCATCGTTGAAGGAGGTTGCCAACGGACTTGCTGGTCCTTTGTTCTTGTTGGCTGACGTTGTCTTTCTGGAAGCACCTGCACAAAGTCGTGTAACANAACCATATACATAACACTGAGCTCTTATTTATAGAGCTCGAGAATACATACACAGTCAACAACTATGGAAGCTTAATTATAACGGTTTTGTAACAACCCAAACTAACAACCTCCACTAATCAAGGAAGGCAGTTATGATCAGGTATGTAACTGCCTTCAGTTTTGAGTTCTGGAAATAACAGAGCAAAGCTTGAACGTGGAGGCTGAGGATTGAACCAGTGAAGGAGATGATATCAAAACGGTGACGTTTTGTGTTAGTGTGAAACGCACCGTTTCCACTAACATGAGTTCACTCCTTTTTAAAACACAACGTTTCATTAACCATTCCTTTTATTCAAGCGACATCGTTTTGAGTCTACTTCAAGTGACCGTTGGAGAAGTAGCTGTTAGACTTCATCTTCTTTGCTGAGGCCAGAATTCAAAGCTTGTTGTTGCTTTGTCTTCCTTGTTTGCTCAGTATCTCTAACAACTGCATCCATGGAAGGTGATGGGGATGATGACGATGACGATGACGGTGACGGTGACTATGCCCCAGCTGCTTGATATGATAATCCACATAACCTGACCACGCATCTTGTTAAAACCCTTGTATTAGAACCCAAAAACCCTAGTATTTGCAGTGGCCCTTATATATATAATCCCTTTTTGATGTGTAACTTAAATCTTTCTTAGTTTACAGTAATCTCTTGTATTGCTCATAGTAAAAGTTCCTTTATTAATGTGTCATTTTGTTTTTGGAGATAGTATTAAATTGTCACTTTGATTAGATGATTCTAACAAAGTTGCAATTACTTTACATATATAATTATATAATTATGTACTTGTTTAATATTAATAAAAGAAGTGTAATGATGTTATAGTAGTAAATTGTTTTTTATAATTAAGCATATGATTTTATTAAAAGCTAAAGGTTCATATTATTACATATGTTAAGAGCATTCACAACAAATATTGTAAATGTTATAAATGCTATTTTTTAGCATCTAAAACCATAAAATGTTGCTCCATCAAATATGCTATATCTTAAAAAATTTACAATTTTGCTACAGTGCGCTCTAAAAAATGAGAGCGCTCGGTAGTTCAAATCTTATAAATTTATTTATTTATTTATTACTTCTCTTATCTCTCTCACTGTACTCTTCTTTCTTTTTCTCTCACCAGTGTCACTTCTCCTCTCTTTTCTTCTTTCTTTCTCTTTTCTTCATTCACCGACATCCACAACTGACAACCATGGTGGTAGTGGTGGTGTTGAAGGTTTTTTTTTTTTTTTTAGGGGGGGGGGGTGGACCGGCAAAGAGAAATGGTTGGAATTTTGTTTTGTTTTACTTGGGTTGGGGTTGGGGTTAAGTGAATTTGGTGACTTTGGCTGGTCATGTGACATGCACATGGTCTAGGACAGATGTTAGCTTCACATGCTGCCACGTAACACTGTCTGCAGTAACTCCTACAAACATGTTTGTAGGAAATCCTTGTCCTTTATAAAATGAGAGTCTTTTAACAATTTATCTGATACATGGTCGGTAGAGACTAAGATATTCTAGGGTTTCAACCCCCTTACCAATGAAACATATAATTTTAATTTTTTTAATTTCATTGGGAGTCTTTTAACAATTTATCTGATACATGGTCGCTAGAGACTAAGATATTCTAGGGTTTCAACCCCCTTACCAATGAAACATATAATTTTAATTTTTTTAATTTCATTGGGAAGTTTAGATAATCCATTTTACAGAGTGTTCTCTTCTGAATTAGAAGTAGAAAAAAAAAATGGAACAAGTAATTTGGGGCAATATTATGAGAAGGACTACTAACACATGGCTGCGTATCATAGTAAGTATGGTAGGTCTGTGTCTAAGAAAGATCCTAGCATCAAGTACATAAACATGTCCTATGTTTCCGAGGAGAATCAAAGCTATTTTATATATGCCGTTGTTCCCCATACAAATTTGCAAGATTTGTTTTGAATGTCACTTTGGAACTCATTCTCTTAGTATGGGATGGGGATTTATACCAATGGAACTCGGTTTGGAAGACAATTTGGAAGACACTTATGCAACTTTGTGATGTTGTGGGTATTTTCGGGGACAATGGCATTTGCAATGAGCAGAATGTTTCTCTTTGTGATTGCCTTGAAGGATTCAATCAAAGGATCCAAAAAGTTAGAACTTATCCTACTGCAGTAGTGGGTGTGAGAGAAGAAACCTTTTTCAATGCTCAAATGACAACTTTCTCATGATATCCATCATGCGCTTTACAAGAGCACAACAACATCCAGCTGTCAAAACCATTGAAGAATGCAGATTAAATTGTGTAAGCGACTGTTACTGTGGAGCTTCTCTTACAATAATGGATATTTAATTTACGAAGGAAAACTTGTGCATCTCTGGTCACCCTCATCTAATAATGAGTTAATTGGAGACATTCATCTAATAATGAGTTAATTGGAGATATTCATCTTCACATCTCAGCATTTGATGAAATGGGAAGTTGAAGTAAAACCAAAAATTCAAGAAAGGTTGCTTGGATTATTGGAGTTCTACTCTTTCTTCGCCTCATTTTCATTGTATTGGGAGTATTTTGGAGGAGACATTCCATTGGTGTACAAGTGGATTCTTCTTTGATCGTGTTTAAGTATAAGGATTTACACAAAGCAACAAAAAATTTATTGCACAAAAAATATTGTTGCTATAATTTATTACAACAAAATATTTGTTGTGAAACGTTACCGCAACAGTATGACCACTTGTTAGATTCTAAACATTTAGAACAATTAGCAAACTGTAAGCACAAACTTGTCTAGATATAGATCTTAGAGTCTATAGAGTTTATTAGACAATGCTCAAGGTACTACAAGTCAAAATACAAGAACATTCAAGCTACAGAAAAGAGAGTTCAAATTCAGTGAAAGCTGACCGATCGAAAATCACATACATGAAATTTCTACAAAACTCTATTTTAGCTCAGTCCAAACCCTGCTTAAACATTTTGGGTTTCAAGTGAAACACTTCTAGTATATAAAGGAAAACCCTAACTATGTTTTTAGACCTCTTAGGCTGTGTTTGGTTCTCGTAAAATATTTTCCAGAAAATAAATATTTTTCGGAAATACTATTTTCGGGAAAAGGAATATGTATTCAGGCTGTTTGGCTACCTCGGAATTCGTTTTATGAAAAATCAATTATGGTGTTTGGTTTGTTCAATCATTTTACAGAAAATACTTTCCGTTTTACAGAAAATCAATTCTCATGTTTGGTTCGGTCAAACATTTTACAAAAAATGGAATGCGTTTTTTACGGAAAATCAATTCCCATGTTTGGTTTGTGGATCATTTTACGGAAAATATGAAATGCCTTACAAATTCAAGCACTTGCATTACCTATACAAACCTATAACAGTACAAAACTAATCATCCACTTCAACATCAAAAATAATCATCCAAATTCAAACACCTGCATTGCCTAGACATATCTGTAACAGTACAAAAATAATCATCTACTTCAACATCAAAAATAATCATTTGAATATACCCATAAAATTTATATAAAAACAGCCACATCAATCGTTCACCATTGGCATTACACCTCCATGGTGTACAAAAATGATACCTACTCGTAGTATCTGAATAGTACAAATACATAATTTGGGCAATTGTATCGTCCCAATAATACAAAAGACTACATATATAATACAAATGGTAGGTCAATATTAGTACTACAACAAAAGTTAATTCCTAAAGCTACCGTTACAGTCAACATGAAATAGACAACTCAAAGTTGTAAGAACAAAAAACCATCCAACCACAGCTTTCTCAACCTAGCATTCTTGGCTAGAAATCCTCGTGCTGCCTTTTCATTTTCACAAAGATGGTCAAACGCAGTTGTGAGCATGTCTTCACTATACCCATCCGCCATCATAGCCATGACCTCATTGTAAAGAGCTGTGTAATCCACTGGGCCCCGATTGATTTCTTTCAAAGCCACAACTATTTCCTTCAGTTGATCAGACAGATCAGTCAGCACACTATCATCAGCATTAGAAGGTGCACGCCCTCTTTTGCGAGACTTGGAAATTCCCGACCCAGTGGTGGATGACTCGATTGCATTCTTCCCTTTCTTAACCACACATTCCTCTACATTGTATGCAACAAACTCAGCACTGTCCCCATTGTCTAGCTCATTCTCAATATCCACATAGGACTTAGAAAAGCCACCCATGGCTGTGTCCTTCCCCACAACAATAGCTAATTCATCATAGATCTCAATTTTTTTTGTTTAGATACTCCGCACGCTTTCGATGCGCCTGTAAGGGAAAAAAGAACGTATAATAACAATGCAATAATCACTTCACTCATAAATTCAATATTCAGTTCAATATAGATGCCATTAAATGATTTAGGTTAGTGATAAACAAAAAAATCTGTTAAGGAACAGGAGACATAACTCATGATTTTCAAGATAAGTACAACAGAAAATACAATGCACAAATGCTAAGACCAGATTTTACAATAGATCCACACATGAAACTTATATTTGAATAACCTTATAAAAGCAATGGAATCCTAAAAAGAATGACACTATAAATTTCATATAAAAGGAAAAAACATATATTATCATTTATATTAAGAAAATATAGTTGGAAGCCATACCATGACTTCTTCTTGGTATGTCTTCACGTCGCATGTTATCATTTTTAGGTTATCATCCAAGCCAAAACCACTCTTCTTTCTAAGAGTCTGAATAGTTGACCACTTAGTCCTTAGAGTCCGCATCCGATTGTCAACATAGGAGGGGTGGCACTCAACTGCAAATTAGGCAATTATCTCCTTTGCTACAAGAGCAAAGGAGCCTGCCTTGAAGGTGCTAGATGGCTTGTTGCCCTTTGCAGCCTCCTGCGCAAGTATCCTAAGTATCATTTCATGCATAGGCGACAGCCACTTGAACTGCTTGCTGCTGCTCACCTTCTCTTTGGCCTTTGACATTACTACATATGAAAATTGTATAGTGAGAGTAGCATTTAAAAATGAGAGTAGCATTTAGTAATTACGCTCGAAATATGAACAACAAATCAAACATACATACAACCACGCTTATAAATGTGCACAACAGAATGAAACATGCTAACACTAGAAATGACAATGTAATACCATCAAATAACAATGTAATGCTAAAAATACCTTTTTATTACACCACTAGAAGTCTATAGTAAATACATTGTCTTTACCAAAAAAAAAAACACATATTACAATCATAGAAATCTAAATAAAGTACTACTCTCCACTCCTGGTATAATCAGGCCACATAGCTTGGCATATCTCATCTCTCTTAGCATTCCACGATCTACTGTCTTCAACAAGCTCCCGACATGACTGTGTTTCTTGTTGGGGGTCACTAGACTCTACTCGGTTCATTACATCTTCCATAATATGGTCATTTGGTTCAACCCCCATAATGTGATTATGAACTACACAACATGTTAACACTAATTTCACTTAGGTTTCAAAAGACCAAAATGGTTCTGCATCCAACACTCGAAAACGTTTCTTCAACACTCTAAACCCTCGCTCAATGGTAGTTCTCAATGAAGAGTGTCAAAGGTTGAACAATTCTTGCTCATTTTCAGGAGGACGATCACTAAACTCTTTCAAGTGATATCGCACACTCCGATAAGATGACAATATTCCATTTTTATTACCATACCCAGCATCACCCTAAGATAATATTTACCTGCATATATTCAAAAATAAAACCAAATCACTACTATGCTTAGGAAAACGCACAATATTTATTAAACTAATAAACCAAAAAGGTGAAGTAATCGTATAATACCATCGGGAATTGAAAATCCCCCTGGCCTAGTAAATGCATCATTTAACACACGTGAATCATGTGCACTGTCTTCCCATCCAACCAATACATAAGTAAACTTTAAGTCAAAACTAATGGCAGCTAACACATTTTGCGTGGTTCCATCTTTGCGACCACAAAATCTTCCTTGTATTTCAGGTGGCACAGATGTACGAACATGTGTATCATCTATTGCTCCAACACAATCCTAATTTTCGACAGACATAATGGTTTAAAATTACACAAATCTTCACAATTTACAAAAATACGCAAGTCGCAATATTTACCTTAAAATATGGGTAGAACCTTCTGCTATTCCTTATCTCTAGGGGTGTATCTTTTCTATGCAATCTTATTAGAGTTCTATATAATTTCATGACCCGCCTAAGGATGACCTTGAAGTATCTATGAACAGTTTCAGTTGATCTATAGATCCAACTACCCATTACACTAAACCTTACATTATGACTAATAATGTGTAAGAAAATGAACACTTGCTCCGTAACAGACATATGAATAGTCAGGCGTACGTGCTCTCCCTCAGTGAGGATGTGACATAAGTGGTGGAAAGCTATAGGTTTCATCCTAATTTGATTCACACAATGTCTCTCACTTCCATGCAAAATACTATTTATGTATTCCTCTCTCTCAGCTGCATGATTAACATAAGGCGCCCTAGGCAGTTGTCTACGTCTACACCACAATTCCCTTAATAATGCAACCCCCACAAGGAGGATAGATGCAACTGAAGCAAGAATTGTAGCTTTGGTTTTTTTCTTCATCTAAAAAATCACAAACACTGTGGTCTAAGAGGTATGTAAACAAACATGCTATTGATTACACTATAAATAAAAGCAGCCATAAACAGAAAACATCCAAACCACATTGATAACAAGTACCAAAATTTTTATGCACATATATTTCTGTATAATTGTAACATCAACAACGTACACAATATAATACCGTCACAATCAATATTTACACCTATGAACAAATCACATTGCATTCTATTTCTGTATAACTGTAACATCAACAATGTAATATTTGCTTGATAGGCACTTCCCATTTTATTATGTTTGCCTTTGAGAAAAATGAAGGTTGCAAACTCAAGACAATTCGGAATTAGTTTTTGGAACACAAAGGGATTACTATAATTCAAGAAAACCAAGTTTATAATATATTGATATCGTTTAGATTTATATAGTTATATGGAATTTCTCAAGTATCTGTTATTATTGAGTGAAATTGTTAAAAAAACAGATATGTTAGGTGTCATTTAAGTTGAAATGACTAGAATTTATAAATTAGGGAACTCAAAATGGTGAATGAATTGCATTTTCTTGTTACCTTAGAAAACACTGAACAAGGGTTTCCAAAAAAAGAAAAAACACAAAACAATAACTAAGACAAAAGTTGAAGAAATAGATGTGTTTTAACCCATTTTCCACAACCAACATCAAATTTCACAACTTATAGAACAACAATAGCCACATCAAATTTGTACCGAATAACCAACTCTCACCACAACAACTATTTTTACATCAAATTTGTACCCAAACCCACGATACCCACATCAAATTTTTGCAACCCACTCAACATCAGCTACACCCAATACTCATTATCAACCAAATAAAAATGGTGAAATTTCAGTCATAGCCCAAAAAATATATATATAATAATAATAATAAAAAAGCTAAATAAGGGGAAAATAAAAAAGGACATGGTTGTCGGCAGTGGAAGGTTGGGTTTCAAAAAGAGATGAAGGAGGGATGAAGGTTGGGTTGTTTATGGGTTTGAGGGTGGGTCAGCTTTTTCATTCTCTATATTTTTGGTGTGTGGATCGTAGTTATATGGATCAGATTGAGAAATGAAGTGATGAGAGGGTGGATCGGACTGAGAATGAGGGTGGATCGGACTGAGAAAGGAGCTATATGGATCGGACTGAGAAATGGAAAAGGGAAACTCATCGTGCGTGGAGAGGATCGACTGCGTGAGGGAGATGGTGGAGCTCAGTGTATGGATCGAAGCTTAGAGCTTAGAGCTTGGAGCTTAGAGCTCGTCGGTGTGTGGATCGGAGCTTGGAGAGCACTTGCTAGTTCGAGTGCATGTGAGAGAGCTCAGACGGAAATTGTTTGAAGTGAAAATGAGAACTAAAATGGTTTTCCGCCTTGGTCCCTTTATTTTACGGTCAACATTGAAAATATTTTTAGTTTGACCCAATTTTCCGGACCAACCAAATAGCTTATTTTACAGAAAAGCATTTCTGAAATTAGTTTGAAGTCAAAACAAACACAGCCTAAGAGACTTTGGAGATGCTCTTGTGAGATCTAAAAGGTATGGTGTCTTCCTCTATCAAAGTCACTACCGTAAATACCATTAGAACCGGTAGATCTGAAGTTGCTGCAACAAAATCAAAAATAGCTAATGATTTAAACCTTCAAGAGTGGTCTTGGACTCACAAACTGGAGAGTTTGTGTTGCTAAACCTTTAAGTGTGATCTCAAAGTCACAAACGTGGGAGTTTGTGTGCTACAAATCCAAGAAGAGAAGGAGTCCGTGGATTCGAAACTTGCACATGGTCGTATCAGTAAATTACTACATGAGGTAACAATAGATTTTGGATTAAATCTGATTGTAAAAACTTCAATTCTCTTATAGTGAATTTACTTTACCTTGAGGATAGTTAGGTCAAATCCTCCCCAGATTTTTACTTTAAAATGGTTCGTTTCATCGGTTTTCCTAGGTTATCATATCGTGGTGTTATTTACTTTTTCGCTTTTATGCATGATATGATATATGCTTGTTTAACCTAAATCTAAATAATAAACCTAATAATCAACTTGGTTAATTAATTAGGTTAAACAGTCTGTTTTAAGGGGTCTAAATGAACAAACACCACCCAAGGCAATATTAAGGGAGTAAGCACACAACAATGAGGAAAATTTTGGAAATAAAAAATTATAGCGTGAAAAGTTGCAAGTTAACTACCTAATAAGAGAGGACGTATCCACCAAAAGCAAACTCTGCCTCCACCAAAAGAAAAACAATTCCAGTATCACTTGGAAGGTGTAAAATTACCTTATCAAAATCACATCAAAATCAAGACCTAAAGCATAAAAAGTTGCCAAAACAATACATTTTCTTTAGAAAATTTTAGCTCATAAAAACATTGCAAGTACACGCAGATTTGAGTTGTGTATTCTACAAAGTGTTAGATATCTATTGGAATTATCATAGACAAAACATTGAAAAATTTTCTAAATCATAAAATTTTACACACAAAAAACTAAGTTTAATCCTAAAATTTCAATAAGCAAATATAAAGAAATTAACAAAAACTCAATCTAAATCCACAATATCACTCAGTAAGCAAATCCAAAACCCTAAAGCTTCCATAATCCAATCACTCATCAACAATGTAAGGTTGAATGTAATCAACCATCTTGTTGGCTTTATTCCGTGCCAAATTTGCTTGTATTTTAGCATTTAGTAACCTTGTATTTATGTGAGAATCTTGTAAGGGTAGTGTATGAAAGAGTGTGAAGAAATGCTCAAGATTGTGCAAATAAACAAGGACTCATGACTAGATCTCGCGAGTGGCTTGTGGCTTGCAAGTCGCTAGAAGTTGTACACGTGTCAAGCATGCCAGAAGCTGAAGAGTCGTGCCAGCTATCGCACTACAGGACAAAAGTCCCAAGCTGGCTAGGCCGTTAGCTCGCGGCTTGAACTCGCGACTCAATCAAGTCACGAGGCCAAGTCACCAACTTGCCCTGTTTGGCAAAAACTAATGTTTCACATTTCATTCTCACCCTAGTATAAATACCCCTCATTCTCACGAAATTTAGAGAGTTTCCAGAGAGAATTTTGAGAGAGAAACCCTAGAGAAAACAATATTGCCTCATCCACAATCTTCACCTAAGAGACCCTTCAAATTCCTCTACTATCTTCCTCTCCATTGATACATCCTTGAGAGGTTCTTGACCAAATTCTTTTCCCACCACACCCACATCTGTGAGAAGGTTGTTTTGGTGCTAAGGGAAGCTGTTTAGAAAGGACTAATGACTATTGGTTGATGCTATAGGTTATAGCGGAATCCGGTAAGCTAGAAAAGAAAAAGGTTCGGCATAACCTCGTTGGAGCAGGAAGCTTAGAGAGCTTAGGTATTTGGGTAGATTAGGCTTGGAGGGTCTATTGCTGTTCATGTATCCCAACTACATTTTCTAGTGGATTATTTACCGCTTGGAGGCCGGCGAAGAGGTTTTATGCCGAGAGCTTCAGTTTCCTCTTCGATAACACATCGTGTGTTGTCCTTGTGTTTGCATCTCTCTTCCCTTTATCTTTATCATTTAATTACTGCTGTGATTGTGATTATTTATGGTCTAGATTGTTTATTAATTCTGTTATAAACTTGTTATCATTTTCCGCACATACATTGTTTGATATAAAACTTGAATTGGTAATTTGTTGTATGGGAGTCTAAACATTCATAGTGTTTTCAATGCTATTTGAACTTTCAATTGGTATCAGAACGGATGCACTTGTTGTGGTTTAATCACCCTAGTGCGATCCTTGACCCTACATTGAGATGGATAAGTCTCAATCTTTAAATGTGCCATCATTTTTGGATGGAAATAATTATGCTTTTTGGAAAGTCTGAATGAGGGCATTTTTATGTTCTATTGATGATGCTGTGTGAGATGCTGTTGAATTTGGTTAAACTAAGCCAGAGGCTGCCAAATCCACCTAGGATAAGGTAGCACTTGCGACGACTAATGCTAATAGTAAAACCTTGAATGCTATTTTTTGTGGTGTCTCTCCAGAAAAATTTCACAGAATTTCATATATCACCGTTGCTAAGAAAGCATGAGAGATTTTGGAAACTACCTATAAAGGAACAAAGAAGGTGAAAGACACAAAACTACAGATGTTGACCACTCGCTTTGAGGAGCTCAAGATGAGCGAGGATGAGTCCTTCGACTCTTTTTATAGTAAATTGAACGAGGTGGTTGTCATCAAATTCAATTTGGGAGAAAAGACGGAGGATTCTAAAATTGTAAGGAAGATCCTTCGATCACTACCGGAAAGTTTTCGTGCCAAAGTAACAGCTATTGAAGAGAGCAAAGATCTTGACGACATTAAAGTTCAAGAGCTAGTTAGTTCTTTGCAGACATATGAATTGTCTCTACCTATGCAAAAGAAGAGCAAATCTCTTGCTCTTAAAACAATTGATGAGAGAGTGGTATCTCATGACTCTTCAAAAGAGGATGCAGTAGATAAAGATGTGGCGTATCTTGTAAAGAAATTCCGAAAATTCTTGAAACTCAAGAACGGTGGGAAATTTGGTGACAAAGAAAAATTTCAGAGTTCTGGGAAGGAGAATAAAGAATTCCTAAGGAAAGATGGTAGAGATTCCTAATCTTCTCAAGAAACCACGTGTTTCGAGTGTAATAGACATGGACACTTCAAAAAGGAATGTCCCAACTATTTGAGGTCAAAGGGCAAGGTCTATGCCACTACTCTGAGTGACTCAGATTCGTCGAATTCTGATTCAGAGGAAAGTTGTGATGGAGAAGAAAACTACTTTGCAATCATGATCATTGCATATATGGAATCCTTAGATGATTTGGGTACACTTGTGAAGGAGCTTGGTGAGCACTCTGATTTGGAGTCTATTGGAATAGTTGAGGAGTCTGAAGATGAGGAAGTTGGAGAAACAGTGGGACTGCAAGAGACTTACAACTTACTCCTTGAGAAGACCGGTGAATATGCTAAGGTGGCTAATGCAACCATTAAGAAGATGAAGAAGGCCGAGAAAGATTACAAAACTCTTCTAGTGCAATACAAGGAGGCCAAATGTGAAGTGGAGAAAATGAATGGAGAGCTGCTAGAAGCTTATTCGATGATTTGATTTCTTGAGCATGAAGTGCTTCAAGCAAATGCTAAGGTTGATCGTGTCTCCTCCAAGAAACTCAATGAAATGCTTGCTCATCAAAAATCAGTCTCAGACAAGCCCAAAGTAGGATATGTCGGAGGGAGTAGCTCATTAGCCAATATCACCAAAGAAATGAAGTTTGTGAAGGCCAAAGAGCCAATTGTGGAAGAGTCTATTATTGATAAGGTTAAGACTCAAAAGAAGAAGAATATGGCTGATCAACGGATATTCAATACAGTCCGTAATCTATCAGAAGTCAGACATGAACCTAGAGGAAGATCACTCCTAAGATTACAAGGGGTCCTAGAACAAATCACATTTGTCACTATTGCAGATTGCAAGGACATACCAGACCCAACTGTCATAAGTTGAGAGCGTTGAACATGCAAGCTCTCCTCGATCACGAGGAAGAAGAAATGACAAGAGGTCTTAGGGAGGTAAGCAACCAAGAAGTCAAAACCGTGATCTTGGAATGATGGACATGATGAAGATGATTGGTGCCTTCACAAATTGTTTAGAAAGCTTCATAAAGAGGTTTGACAGTCCAAACTTTCGTATCCAATCCGTTAAAGATATCACCCCAAACACACATGACGTGTGGATGACAAAGGGTACTTATGCATAAGCATCATAACATGTCCATGCATCAATTCTTCCTATGCTTTGTGAATATGTTTGGTTGTATGCTTTTTGCTTCTGATTGTTTGATTTGTTGCTTGCTTATTTGTTTTGTTTTTAAATATTTTTACATTTTTTTTTATCAATCTTTTATTACTTTTATGTCAAAAATCCAAAAACACATAAAAAATAGAAAATTCAAAAAGTTTGATCAACTTTGTTGAGTTTTGTCTCAAAGCATGTTTTGCCTTGTACCTTTGTACTAATGGTTTTGTGCATCTACGAGCTTAGCTTATCTCATATGCACCTATATCTTTGTGGGAAAAATTTTGAAATCTATGTGATTGTTGTAAATAGATCTTCAACCTTGTCATGAATAATTAGTGAATGGTTTGGTTGATCTTGAGGCATGCATAGACTTGTGCCTATATATCTTTCCACTTTTATTTTTATTGCTTTTAACAAATGAGCTCACCAAATGTATATCTCCAAATGCAAAGAGATATTGAGCTGCAAAAGTCTGTCGCATATACTAGTATTTGACTAGGAAAAAGGGAAAGCGACCAAAAGAAGATGTTTGATGCCCAAAAAGCCAAAGGCTAACTCATAATTTTGAAATATTAAAAATTTTCAGGCATCTATCTCACAATGAGATGTATTGTTTCAATATGGTCAAATGTTATGATGTATATGCAGCCAAATGAAAAGTTTCAAAGAAATGTCCTCAAAGTTTATATGGGAGGTCATATATGCGTATTTCTATAATTGAGATGGATCACATTATCTAGTGCTAGTTGTGTATGCCTTGATTGAATTAATCATTGAAGCTTCCCATTAGACTAAGGACTATCTCACCTTTGATATTCACACACAACACACAAGTCTATGTTCAATGAATGTCATATTCATTTGTGTGATTGTACTTGTTTAAATATGTTTTCACAAGCTCAATCTTTGTTGATCAAACACAAAAATATTTTTGAGTGTGTTAGCTTGTTTTTGGAAAGAATTTTGTTTTACAAAAAAAAATGTCAAAAATTTCAAAAACAGTGTTGCCCTAGTTTGGCGACTTAGTCGTGGGTTGGTCCAGTCGCATGTCCTAGTCGCGAGCTCACTCCGAGATTTTTGTGGCTCACTGACGAGTCAAGGTTTTAGTTGTGAAAAATACTTAGAAAATTTTTCAAAATTTGAGTTTTTGTGATTTTTGTGGCTTAGTGTGGCAACTTGTTCGTGGGTGGAAGGTCCAATCGCGAGGGGTACACAGAGATTTTCGCGGCTCTCCTGGCGACTATCTCGCAGGAAGACCTTCCAGTTGTGAAAAACACTTAGAAAAATTTTTCAAGTTTCTTATCTCTTAAGTGTTTCATGGCTTATCTTGCGACTGACTGGTGACTTGATCTAGTCGCAAAAAACGTGTGTTTTGTGTTTTAAGAACAGTTTTTGAAAAGTTTTTTCCAGTTTTCCCTCGAATTTCTGTGATTGTTCATTGTCTTCCCCAAATCTCTCTCTCAAACACTCCATGTCTCTTTTGAAAAAGCTTCCATTTTTGCATCATGTCTACTTCAAACATCAAGAAAAAGGTATGGGTTTTCCTTCCCTCACTTCAATCTTACTGTTTTGATCTTTATTTTCTTGATTTGTGAATTGCAACTATGTTCTGCGATATAATGTGTTCGAACATAGGTTTGCCTACTATGTTGGTTATGTTTGTTTGGGTTTGATGTCTCTTGTTGCTATGTTTATTTAGTGTCTTGTTTTTGCATCTGGTTGTTAGTCTTTGTTCTGAGCATTTTTTTTGTTAGAGTTTTTACTCTTTAGGCATATGGGTTTGGGGTTTTTCAATCCTTCACTCTAAATGTGGTTTTGGGTTTATCAGAATGTATGTGTTTTACACTGTCCTTTTCTAGTTATTAAATGCTTGCTCCCGTCTGCATCTATACTAATTAAACTTGTTTGATTTGTTGTAGTTCTGATTTAATATTTCCATCCTTTGGTTATCACTGTGCTTGGTCTATGTGCTGACTTGACTCTCTGTTACTCCCTTTATAACTAACTTAATACTAATATGTGTGCATTTTCACATATTGTATTTTGCTCTTGTTGTAGATTTTTCTACTTATTTACAGATGGTTGCATCTCTTACAAAAAAGAAGACTGCTGCTAAGAAATCTAACAAAAGACTGAAAATGGACCCTAACCTATTTAGGTCGGTTCAACACTTTGAGAGATATAGAGATTCTTTCTCAAAAGGAACCATCATTCAGGAAAGATTTGTTGATTTAAGGGATTTGAAGGACACCTTCATACCAAGTTGTTTTAAGGGTAGAGGTTAGGAAAAATTGCTGAGTGACCTACCTCTTGTCTGTGAGACTCTAATCAGAGAATTCTTGGCAAATGCTGTGATAAGGGAGGAGGAGTTGAGTTGTTGAGTGAGAAGAAATGAATTCATCTTAGATGCTCATGACATTGATGAGGTTCTAGGGCTTGAAGGTTTAGAGGATTATAAATTCACTAATTACAAGGACAGAATACTCTCTCTAGAAACTGTCCAGACCAGGATTGGTAAGGTTAAAGAAAACAGATATCTCAACACTACTGATTTTTCTAAAGACATGAGGTGTCTAACCACCATAATGATGTACAACCTATATCCTATAAGGAAGATGACTACACTGACAAATGCCAAAGCTATCTTTCTCATGGAACTTAAGGAGAAAACCTTCATTGACATCAGCTCTCACATATTTGACACTATAGTGGATGATACTAGAACCACCTCAAAACCCAAGCTAATATTTCCTAGTCTTCTCATGAGGATTTTCAAAGCAAAGGGTGTTGCAATCTCTCAAGATATCAGTCCCATGGCTCCTCTATCAATCATAAACAAGTTTACTCTTACAAGGATACAAGTTCGTATTCCAGGTGATGAAGAGGAGGGTGACCAAGGAGAAGGGGATCCAATGGAGACTGAAGCAGAAGCTGCAGAACAATTAGTCACACCCAGGAGCAGAAGTAAGAGGAGTAGAGCCTCAACTTCATCAGTTGTACCTCCTGATGCATTTCAGATCATCCTGGAGATGCTTGATACACTCAGAGAGGTTTAATATCAGCATATTGAAAGGATGATAGCAATGCAGGATCAGCTTGATGTACTTTCAGCTAAGTTTGACAGCATACACACCAACCAGATGCAGTGAGCCTTTGGCCATTTCGGTCAAAAATAGGGAGAATTTTTGGGGCAGCTCTTGAGAGGGAGCTCCTATTTGAGGGGGAGCTTTCACTATCATATGTTCTTATGTTTATAGCGTTAATGCTGTGTTTTGGTTAATTGCTATTATTATAGTTTTGATGCACTATGGCTTTAGTTAATGTTTGGTTAAAACTCATATTTCATGGATAGTTTTAAAACTATGGTGGTAGTTATTTAGTATATAATATGAGCTTTTTCAGCATAATTTATTTTATGTGTTTATGGTTTGTACCTGCTACCTTTGTAGGTTTTTAAGGTTTTAGTTTTTTTTTTTTGTACCCATGTTGCTTTTGTAAACTTTTAGAGTTTGTTTCTATGCATACTTGTAGGCTTTTATGGTTTGTACCATGCTTATGCAGCCTGTATGCTTTGTTGTTTTGTACTTCAAGCTGAATGTTATGCATTTTCCTTAAGTACTCTCACTCTTGTGCCATTGTAGGATTTTGTTCCTAAATGCATATACTTCATGTATTGTGCATTGGTTGAGTTCTGGTCATTCAAGTGATTTGCTTTGTGCTTATCAATTTGAATGTCCTGATATTCATTCCAAGTGAGAATGAACAATGTGATCACTTTCCTACAAGTGATTGCTTGTTTGGTCAAGCCATGATTTATTACTTTATTCCATTTTTACTTGATCGCATTGTACTTGTTCCATATGCATTACAAGTTTTATACATACAATAATATTATTGTGTTATTGCGTTTCAGGAGATGTTTTGATTTTATGGTTTAAGAGCTACACCGATTCTAGAGTTAGGTGTGAGTGAGTTTTTCAACTGTTCCCAACTCACACGTTAAGTCTAAAGTTTGTTTTAGGGTTTTGTCACGGAATAGTCAAAGGGGGAGATTGTAAGGTTGAATGTAATCAACCATTTTGTTGGCTTTATTCCGTGCAAAATTTGTTTGTATTTTAGCATTTAGTAACCCTGTATTTAGGTGGGAATTTTGTAAGGGTAATGTGTGAGAGAGTGTGAAGAAATGCTCAAGATTGTGCAAAGAAACAGGGACTCACGACTGGATCTCGCAGGTGACTCGCGGCTTGTAAGTCACCAGAAGTTGCACACGTGCTAAGCATGCCAGAAGCTAAAGAGTCGCGCCAGCTGTCGCACTATAGGACAAAAGTCCCAAGCTGGCCAGGCCGTTAGCTCGCGGCTTGAACTCGCGACTCAACCAAGTCGTGAGGCCAAGTCGCCAACTTGCCCTGTTTAGCAAAAGCTGACATTTCATATTCCATTCTCACCCTAGTATAAATACCTCTCATTCCCACGAAATATAGAGAGCTTCTAGAGAGAATTTTGAAAGAAAAATCCTAGAGAAAACAAGATTGCCTCATCCATAATCTTCACCTAAGAGACTTTTCAAATTCCTCTACTCTCTTCCTCTCTATTGATACATCCTTGAGAGATTCTTAACCAAATCCTTTTCTCACCACACCCACATCTATGAGAAGGTTGTTTTAGTGCTAAGGGAAGCAGTTTGGAGGGATCAATGACTATTGGTTGATGCTATGGGTTATAGCGGAATCCAGTAAGCTAGAAAAGAAAAAGGTTCAGCGCAACCTCGTTGGAGTAGGAAGTTTGGAGCACTTAGGTACCTGGGTAGATTAGGATTGGAGGGTCTATTGCTATTCATGTATCCCAACTACATTTTCTAGTGGATTATTTACCGCTTGGAGGGCGGCGGAGAGGTTTTACGTTGAGGGCTTCGGTTTCCTTTTCGATAACACATAGTGTGTTGTCCTTGTGTTTGCATCTCTCTTCCCTTTATTTTTACCATTTAATTACTACTATGATTGTGATTATTTATGGTTTAGATTGTTTATCAATTCTGTTATAAGTTTGTTATCATTTTCCGCACATACATTGTTTGATATAAAGCTTGAATTAGTAATTTATTGTTTAGAGGTCTAAACATTTATAGTGTTTTCAACGCTATTTGAACTTTCAAACAACAACTCAAAATCGCAAATATAGTGATGAACAACTACATTTTCAAAAAAGGTAGTATATACCAGCTTAGCGTTAGAGAAATAAGGACCTGAGCCTTATCGACTAGTTGAATAATGAGTCAACCAACGGGAAGAGGAGACTCGTAAGAGAGAATACAACCATTGGTAATGAGTCCGGCAATGGCAACGCCGATGTGGTTGTCAACTGATAGGCCACAAACCAGTTAACCCTTTGTGATTCAAATTAATTGAATAATTAGCTAAGTTATTAATTAATCAAATTAACATGCAAACGCATAGCAGCACAAAAAAAAATCACCAATAAACTAATAACACAGTGGAAAATAAATAACATGGTGATTTATTTACGAACGGGGAAAACCTGGTGGCAAAAACCCCATTGGGTGATTTTCAGGTCACCACTCCCAAAATTCCACTATTATCTCAACAAGCGGTTATAAATAAATGAATCCCAAGTACCTTACCAACTTACAGTTGAACCCTTATCCCAATACCCAATTGGACTTATTCTATAGTAACAATTTTCCCTTTTGATGCACGACTCCCAAGTACATAACTAACCAATGTGCATATCCCAATACGCGACTTCAATCACCAACTAGAAAGAGTTATTGGCTGCAAAGTTTTTCAGTTCATCTACGATGAAGATTAAGAAGATGCTTGGTCACAAAACCCAAAGGTGCACATACACAGCAACTTCTTCAGAAGAGATGAACTAGGGAAAAATTTTGTCTTCGGTCACAAATTACTTGAACAAACTTAGGTCAATATTTGTGCAACTTGTGTACTCTTTCACGGCCCTTAAAACAATCATTTTATATGTCTAGGGTTAGGAGAAAAGAAGACCCAAATACATAAACATGGATTAGAGTCAAAACAAAACTTAAATTCTGTTTTTCATAAATCTCGACAGATACCCTATATATCGAGCTACTGTCGAGCCACGGAGTTGAACAGCTCTACAGGTCTTGATAGATGCTAGCTATCGAGATTTAATGACAAACACTTTTTCAGCTTGAATCTTGGACATACTTGAAGGTTTCAACACTTGATCTTGAAATATAGTTTCTTGAAATATTTTAACACATCCTAAATCTACCCAAATACAAGTAAAATGCGTTTTCTCAAAAGATTAACCAATTACATAAAAGCATGACATATGTTCTTAACATGTGAACCACATATGTCCTAATATTAACCTTGAAGATCTTCTTCTGGTGAGAGGAGAGCTTTGAATTGGTGGCGAGTCTTCGATCACTTTAACCCATAGTGTGCTTTACCGAATCCACCATTAGAGAACCATGAAATCTACATGTAATGAAAATTTGAAGGGGAAGGGAATTTTTTTGAAATAACGGTAACAAAAATTTTGGGAAAATAAATTTGGGGAATCTAAGGGAGTGATTAGTCTATTGCAACAAATAAAATATTGTTGCAATAAATTAATATTTTTAAGTCCCTATTACAACAAAAAAAGCTTCACGGACTAAATTAGTTCCTATTGCCACTAAAGTTCCTTTTTGTTGCAATAGCTTTGTTGCTATAATTTTTTTCTTGCAGTGAGAATAAAACAAACAATATTTGCATCTGTATTTATAGAAACTGATGGAAAAGAGGAAGATTTTGATTTTTCTCGTGTGTTCTCTATAACTCACAAAAAGTGCCTATTAAAATGTGAGTCATTAGCCCCTTCTCATGCATCATATATGCATAACTGTGTGGGGGAGGATGCCCATATATCTCATGATATGGGCAGCTGTACGTAAAAGGAATTATCATGTAACTATTTGAAAATATAAAAACTTGTAAAAAGAAATTATAAACTTCATGTATTTGCTTTTTTCTTTTTTTTTTGTCGATAATTTAATATATTCAAGTTCTCTATTTATTAAATTATATTTAATTTAGGTTTCTTAATAACTCATTTAAAAAAAAAAAAAATTCTGGTGCCGTCTCACGTATAATAATATAATTATTGTTCTTATATATTTCTCGGTAGTTATTTATAGAAAAGCAAAGGAAACAATGTTTGGCACTAGTAGTTGTAGTATTTCGAAAGTCTTCAACAAAAAAATTGAAAACCAAGGACTAAGGATTAAGAAAAGCCTGCTTCGATGCCACAAATATATCAATCTTCTTCGAGATAGAATATCAAAGTTAACAGTCATTATTAATCATGTAGAGTGGTATATGGAAGAGATTGGACCATGTTTTCTAGCAATTCTGCTGCCTTCCGAGACTGAACCAGATCATGCACTGTGAAATACTCATTTGGATTGGTCCGGCCCAGAACCTCTAACAAGAGAATTTATAGATGGAATTCGAAGCTGACTTCCTATATCGGCCGTGTACGCAACAATGAGAAGCCGAAAGACAAAATTAAGGAATGAAATCGCGTTTTGAGTTTGAATTAATGGCAACGAACAGTGCCAAAAGGATCCAAAAGCCAACAGAAACTCACTTTTTTTTTTTTTCTTTTCTTTTTTTTTCTTTTTTTAAAGGCTACCAAACAAAAAGAGGTAAAGAGAATATCAGGTGAAGATCTTGACTACCTCTTGATGGCATCATGTTGTAGAAATCAAACTTGGATTCAGAACTGATATACTATTAGCACTGATATACTATTGGTTTATTTTATTTCAAATAATTCATATTTGATCTTTTTTGTATGTTTCGAGAATAATATCATTTCCTTGTTTTATTTTCTTGAGTTTATTCTTTTCATCGATTCAGAATAACAAGATATTCTCGATTAATTGCGTTTAAACTTTAGAGCCAAAGAAAGAAAAGATGTTTGAATTTGTTGAGAGTCATTTTCAAAGCTCAACCACCAGTTGTCTGTTTTGCAATTGCATGCATCTTAGCATATTCATCATTGACCCTTATCTTCTTTTTATAATGAAATAAACTAATAATATATTAGTGCTGAAAATAGTCAAACATTAATTGGCGGCCTCCGTACATATTGAACATGTATATTCATCATTTGCATGTATTCATCATTTGCACCTCCGTAAATATTGAACATGTATATTCATCATTTGCACATGCAAATGATGAATATACATGTTCAATATTATGTACGGTGGCCGCCAATTAATGTTTGACTATTTTCAGCACTGATATACTATTAGTTTATGTCATTATAAAAAGAAGATAAAGGTAAATGATGAATATACTAAGATGCATGCAATTGCAAACAGACAAACTAGTGGTTGAGCTTTGAAAATGACTCTCAACAAATTCAAACATCTTTTCTTTCTTTGGCTTTAAAGTTTAAATGCAATTAATCGAGAATATCTTGTTATTCTGAATCCATGAAAAGAATAAACTCAAGAAAAGAAAACAAGGAAATGATATTATTCTCGAAACATACAAAAAAGATCAAATATGAATTATTTGAAATGAAAGATGAGTACAAGTATAAGGGACGTGTCTCATATTTTGAATAAGAAAGTAACATTGCTCTCTATTATAAAGGTCTCATTAGTAAGAATAATTTTAGAGAATCAATCACACACTTAATTTCATAATTTGTTAATTTATGCGATCGTAAGTACTAGATATATTCTTTCTTGTGCAACTTACTACTTTATGTTGCTTACTCACAAATTAATCACAATTACATGAGTCAGCAAGCTGTGAAATTTGATGAAAAAATAGTTGTATTCATAAGCGAACTATTAAAAACATCCAAACAAGGTTTATTAAACTCACCCCCACCATCCAAAGTCCAAACACCTTATTAATGATCTATCCTAGGAATCGATCAGGCTAAACTTTATTTACATTCATATTTAAGCCATTAGACGTAGGTGTTTAAGCAAAGACTCAGACATTTCTATTTAAAACTTTCGAACTAAATCTTGTTTTGCAAACAGCCGGTGCCGGTGTCTCCTCATCCACAAAAATATAAGGTGCGTAACGCTTCCGTTTCAAAACAGTTAAAAGAGGAAATAATTTCAACTCCACTGATCTTGTGATTTGTGACATGCTATTTCAAATTAATTAATGGACAAAACATTAAAAATCTACAAAGTTCAAATCCCAAGAACTCTTCCATTCCAACTTGACTGGCCCATATACCATCCACTTGGCACTCGTGACGTTTTCTATTCAAACTTCTAGTACTATTATTGGCAACGAGACTCACTCAATATCACCATATTTAATCTTTTATCTATGAATATTAATGCTTGGCACATCTGTTTTTTCTTCTTTTCTTTCAATGATCTATCTTCCCCCCACACACCCCCCC
>NW_027069546.1:1535299-1565810 GCF_002906115.3 Quercus suber
ATATTTTAGAGACGGATCATAATTCACAACTAACGGTCAAGAATTTTTATTATTATTATTATTATTTTGGTACAACTTCTTTGATGAGAAGGTTAAAGGTTGCCTATCTGTGCGGAATTCAGTTGTCGGATAGCAATTTATAAAAACTGCCTCAATCAAAGCTTTTGTTTAGGTAGCACTTTCTACGAGCTTATTTTGGGTTGAGATCAGATTGCAATTGATACAATTGATATGGATAGTTGAGATTTAAAGCATTAAAAAAAAAATGAAAAAAAAAAAAAGTAAAGATAAAAAAATATAAATATAAATGTGAGGGACTCGGGTGAATTGTACGGTGCAATTGCATTTATTTCAGTCCCTTATTTTGTTTAAAAGTTAAGCTACGTAAAAATATGTTCTACCCAAAGCAATAAATAAGCTAACCCTTAGCATAAGATCTTGGAAATCTCATACCAAAAGAAATGGTGAGGGATCGTCTTCATGTAGTGATGCTTCCATTTTCTGCCTTTGGCCATATGATACCCTTTTTTCAGCTCTCCATTGCTTTAGCCAAAGCAGGAGTCCATGTTTCCTATGTGTCAACCCCAAGAAACATTCAAAGACTTCCCAAAATTCCTCCAAATTTAGCAACTTTTATAGATTTGGTGGGGTTTCCATTACCCACATTGCAAAACGGGGTCCTGACAGAAGGGTCTGAGGCCACCACTGACTTTCCACAAGAGAAGTTGAGTACTTAAAGGTTGCATATGATCTCCTGCAAACTCCTTCAAGCGTTTCATTGCAGATCAATTGCCAGATTGGATAATAATAGATTTTTTCCCTCATTGGGCAGTCGAGATTGCCCAAGACCATAATATCAGGCTTGTGTTCTTCACTGTTATGTCTGCTGCTACCTCAGTTTTCTTGGGGAAGCCACCAGGATTTTTATTTCTCTCTGACCAAACACCAGCTTGGCGGTCACCAGAAAGTCTAACAAAGCCACCGGAGTGGGTTAGTTTTCCGTCTTCTGTAGGATGGCGGGAGTATGAGGCGCCTTTTGTACTTTCTGGCCTATACGCAGACGGTGTTTCTGGCATGAGTGATGCTGCTAGGCTTACAAAGGTTCTACGTTCATGTAATGCATTCGCCATACGTAGTTGTAAGGAGTTTGAAGGTGAGTACTTGAATTTACACGAGAAATTGATGGCGAAGCCGGTGATTTCAGTGGGTTTGCTCCCTCCTGAAAGACCAGATGGAACATCAAAAATCAATGATGAGTCATGGAGGAAGATCTTCGAATGGCTTGATAAGCAAGATCCTAAGTCAGTTGTGTATGTAGGGTTTGGCAGTGAGTGCAAGCTGAGCAAGGAACAGCTTTATGAGATTGCTTATGGGCTAGAGCTTTCTCAGGTGCCTTTTCTGTGGGCACTGAGAAAACCCACTTGGGCTATTGATGACAGTGACATTTTGCCTTTGGGTTTTAGCAATCGAACATCTAGCATGGGAATGGTGTGTTTTGGCTGGTCACCGCAAATGGAAATTTTGGCTCACCCATCTATTGGGGGGTCGTTGTTCCATTCAGGGTGGGGATCTGTGATTGAGACGTTGCAATTTGGCCATTCTCTTGTTGTATTGCCACTAGTTTATGATCAGTCTCTGAATGCAAGTCTTTTGGTGGATAAGCATTTGGCTGTGGAAGTAGAAAGAGGCAAGGACGGATCCTTTAACAGGGATGGTATAGCCAATGCTCTGAGACTGGCCATGGTGTCAGATGAAGGAGAGGCATTCAGAGTTCGTGCAAGGGAGGCCTCTGCCATATTTGGAGATGAGAATCTGCATCAGCAACACTACATTGGTCAGTTTGTTGAGTATTTGAAACATGGGTCACACAACATAGAGTGATTATCATTCGTGTCAAAAAGAGGAGGTTTCTGACCTTTCAAATGTGCCAGTAGCAACAATAATGAATAAGCAAAATCCTCTTAGATTTTGGAGTTCAAATAATTCTCTTAGATTTAAGTTTGTAGCAAGCTAGTTGTATCCCTGTTTATCTTGTTCAAGATTCAAGATAATGCATTGCTCTTCAACTTCAAGCAGTGCATGAAATGTGTTGGATTATGCGGCCAAATACCCAAAATGTGTGAAACGGTTAAATATTATTTTATATGAAAAATCAAAATATTGTATGTTATAATTAAGATAATTATGAATAATGAGATTTGAATGTTTGGCCATGATTGACTATGTAGAATTTGACTTGTTCAAACATGCAGTTGAGATATCAAAAAGATATAGAGTACTGAATGGGGATAGTGGAGTGGATAAGAGAGTTTGAGTATCTTAAAGTTCTCGTCTTAATTTGTAAGAACAAAATAAACTTTAAAATATTTACAATTCATATCCTAATTTGTAGGAACAAAAATGAACGTTAAGAATTTTTTGTGAGATTAACCCACTTAAGCTCTTTAAAAGAAAAATGATAACCACACAAAAATTCTATAGGAAAAAATCCCCTTGCAACCCAAATACTTTCACGCTTATCGCTCCCATTTATCTCAATTTAAATTAAGATATCAATTGTATTTTATATTTGATTCACTGGCATCGGAGCAGAAGCAACTAGGCATATAGAATTAATTCCGCAGTTCCACTTTTATTATATCTCTTGCTTAGGAATACTACTTACTCGGCCACCATAGTGATTGGTCATTTTAATCTAATGTCTTAATTAAAAGATTTTTCGGTTTATTACTCCTTTTAGTTCCTTAGGTGAGTGCCACAAGAAATCTGTTTCTTGATAGACTAACCAAGCTAATTGACTCTGTTTGTTGGAACTCTCGATGGGTGATGGAGTCCGTGCAGTCAATGCTTTTTGTTTTTGAAGTGGGAGCTGTTACTTGACTAAAGAATAAGTGCTGGAGCAATGGTGGAGTGGTGTTGGTGCAAATTCTGTATTGGTACACTCAAATTTATTTATTTTTTGGATTCTTCCACGGTCAGATTTCTAAATTTACATCTTTTATTTCTTGTTGCATTAATCGTCGAACCAGCTTGGGTGGTCTAGGAACGCCTTTGGATGACCCAGGAAAGTTGGATGATTAAAGCGGGTATCGTTGGACGATCAAAGTGCCGTAATTACACATTTAACGCTCTATTTGTTTTGAAGTAAAATATTTTTAAATGTAAAATATTTTACTGAAAATATTTTCATTTTACCGTGTTTGATTGCAAACAAGGAAAATCATTTTCAAAAAATTTTTTAACATAAAATGTGAACATTTTTCTAACTCACAGCCCACCAGATCAATGCATATCCAACCAACAAAATCGGAGAAATCTATTTGGAACTATTAGAGGATCATCGGTAAATACAAAGCCACAAACCCACGAAAAAAAAAAAAAAAAAAAAAATCAAGATCTGCACAATCATCCTGAAAAACAACGATCACCCATGAGAAATGAGAAACAATTTGAGAATCAAACCCTCCCTGCTCTTCTTGATCTCCATCCATATTTAATTCTAGTTGCAACAAGTTGTGGTTTATTTTCAACTATTTTAACTCTAAAAGAAATGCCTACACCATGATGTAGTTAATTGAGTGGAACCATTGTTGAATAGGCAAGCAGTTTTATCTTCATTTTCCTGAATTACCCAAAAAAGAAAAAAAAAAAAAAAGAGAGAGAAACAATTGAAATTTGCCAGTAAAAAGAAAGATTAAGACCCATGAAAAACAACCCCACCCACACCGTGCATCAAGCCACTAGATCAAACAATTGAGACCCAAAATCCTTCAAACAACTAAGACCCAAAATCAATCAACCAAAAACTGTACAATCTTGATCACCAGATCGACCTCTGACCCACTAAAAGCAAGTCCCACCATATCCCAACCTTTAGAAACCCAGCTAAATAATCTTAAAGAATGAATAAGATTGATAGTGGCACTAATGACGTGGAGCTGGTGATGGGTGGCAACGATGAAGGGAGAGCCGGTGATGGGTGGTGCCGAATAGGGTGGAACCGGTGATGGGTAGTGATGAAGATGGTGGAACCGGTGATGGCTGAGAGAGAAGGGTTGAGGGTGGGCTGGGTTATGGAGAGAAATCTAAGAAAGCGTAAAAGTGAGAGAGAGGCAGTGCATAGGGATTGAGAGAGTGCAATAAATGTAAAATATTTTACCGATATTTCAAGTGTAAAATATTTTACAAAAATTTGCCTTAGTTGTTTTAGTTGACAGGAAATATTTTACTTTTGATCAATTATTTTACTTTAAAACAAACACTGTAAAATGTAAAAAATATTTTCCTGTAAATATTTTACATCGAAACAAACGGAGCGTTATGCATAAGCCGTTACCAATGGATGCACAAGTACACATGACCATTGGCAAGATAATCAATCACCTCATAAAGTCATTAAGACTGCTATTGAGGGCCTCCAACAATTAGAGAAGTCAAAGATCTATATAAACCACCTTAGAACCTAAGCAAAGGGAGATTGATACAGACAGGTACACATATACACATTGAAATACACTCTCAGTTATTATTGTTTTTCTCAATCAACATCTGACTTTATCATCAAGGGCTCTTGGGCAGTCACCACACCGGTGACCAGAAGCAAAGAAACACCATTGTTATTGTAGGCACCACATTTTGTACTTCTTACGACTCGGGCCTCCGTTCCAAAATAATGCCCAAATTCCAAGGCCTAAGGTCAGTGAGTCCAATCAGATGTTAAATTGACTTGAGAGGTGTTAAAATGGAAAATATAACTTTTCATGAGAAAAAATCTATTTTTGGAAAATAAAGGGAAAAAAAAAAAAAAAAAAAACACACACACACATGGTTTACGTACATTGGCACAAACCTACATATGCAAACACAAGTCTACGTACGCAACTAAGGTTTCAAAGACATAAAAGAGGCAAGTTTTCTGCACTAAATACTGAGGTTTGGAATGAATCCCACATCATCTGAGAGCCATTCCAAATCCCTATTTTTTAACTATATAAAGCCTTACATGGTAAATTTTCAAGACACAGAAAATCCTAAGGGAAAACCTAAGATTCACTAGAAATAGTGAATCAAATAGAGAGTTTTTCACAAAACATTCGCAAGTCAATTTTATTTGATTTGGGCCCTTTCTATCCTTGATCATTTGAGTTTAAGATTACTAATGACATTTCTATTGATTTGTGAATAGATTGACTAAGGGGAATAGTCAAAATCAAGCTTGAAAGCTTCCTTTTTTGAGGTATTCTTTTGAACTTTTCTTTTTTCATTTTTGCCTTTAATCTTTTCTTTAATCTATCTTTTTTTTGTTTAGTTTATGTTTATATAAGTTCGTTTATGTTAGTTTTAGACTTTCTTTATATTTTTGAGCATGTTAGGATGATAGATTTATCGCTTTATGCTTTGCTCTGTTTTGCTATGTTGTTAAAGTTTCTGGACTGATTTCCACATACGCATAATTATTTCTACACATGCAGACTTCATTATGCACGTTGGGTTAAAATGTGTTGACCCCTTACAACTAATTAATTACCCAAGTTAATTAATTAGTTAAATTACATGCAATAGCATCGTAGGACAAACAAATCACCAAATAACTAAATGCAGCGAAAATTAAATTTGACATATGTGATTCGTTTACAAATAAGGAAAACCACCGAGGCAAAAACCCACCGGTTCCACCATCTTCATCACTACCCATCACCGGTTCCACCATCTTCATCACTACCCATCACCGGTTCCACCCTATTCGGCACCACCCATCACCTCTAGTCACAATATGCATGAATTATTCTTTTGTAACACCTTGCATCCCTTGTGACAACTCTTAAAATAATCCTTATATATGTCTAGGGTTGTAAGAAAAGAAACCCTATACAAATACTCAAGGATATGTGTGTAATCAGATCTGCAAAACCTGATTTCGTAATTCTCGACAAATACAACTTGTGTTGAGCTTTCGTCGAGCTTCAACAGTAATTCTCGATAGAAAGGATTCTATTGAGACTTCTATCAAGCTTTAATGAACAACACTTCCGTTAATTGGTTAGATTTGCATGGCTTCAATACTAAACTTGAACACTTGTTTCTTGAAGTACTAAACCCATTCTAGATCTACCCAATTACAAGTAAAGTTGGTCAAAATATTAGCCAATTACTTAATTATGTATAATTATGTCCCTAACAATCCCCCATTTTGGCAATCTGTGACAAAATCACAACAAACAAATGAATCATGAAATGAGTCTTAAATCATTAAACTCATAATCACTTGTTGAAATACAAAATAAATCTAACCCTAAAATAAACTCTTGAAAAACTTTGCAAGAAGAGAGTTCATGGCATGGTAGACTTTCACAACCTGTCTTTCTGAAACACTTAAACAAAACTCATCAAGGCATCATGTGTAAAACAGAAATACAGATTGCATACATAAAGAAAAATGCATATAAAGAGTGAAAAGAAACAACACACGTAGAGATAGGTGAAGAAAAACATACATTATTATATATATGGAAAGAGAAGTACAATGTATGTCATAAATAAATGGTCACAAAACCAGTATACAAAAGGCTAATGTAAAGAAAGAAAAGAGAAAATACATGTAAACCTTACTACATCCCTCAAGATCTATAAACACTCCCCCTAACAAAAAATGTCATATACTAACTCTCTCCTTAAGTACAAGACTACTCTCAAACCCAAAACTACTCCCCTTTTTTGTCACAAATGACAGGGTAAGTCACCGAAAGGTTGTCATCTCACCATCACTAGAAGAGCTAGCATCATCCTTATCATCATCACAAGCATCATCATCCTCATTAGCCGAAGCCTCTAGAGAAAGAGATGGAGAAGTAGCAAAACCACCAAGATGACCCTGTCGACAGGCAATGCGACCAACTCAAATGTTTATCTAACACATCTCATTGGTGAGATAGTCAAGACAACCACCAAAGTCAGCCTTCATCTGCTGAACCTGTGCCATGATGGCCTTCAGAGTCACACTAGCTATCGAAGAAGGAGCAAAGGTGGAAGGAGCTGAAGAAGAGGGAGGAATAGTAAAAGCCACAAGATCATCCGTCTCCACACTTGGCCGCTTCGGTCGAAGCTGGGCCTCGCCCCACTAAACAGAATAGGCACTAATGGCACCCACGGCAGTGAAGTAAGGAGATTCAGGAATAGAAATGGAGAAGTGTCAGAGGATACTCGTGATAGCTGAAGGAAAGATGGGCTTATCATGTGTAGTCATATCCTGATACACATCAAGGATAGATGTCATGAAGTGAGAAGGGAAGTCAATAAAGAGGTCCTCAAAAAGAGACAAAAGAAAATGAGCACAAGGCTCAATGATAGAGCTATAGTGAGACAATGGAGTAAGAGTAAATGTTTTCACTATGTTAAGGAACCTCGGACCTTTTGCAAAGCTCGAGCATGGGGTGTTTTGCTTACCACCCCATATGAAAGGTGTTTCACAAAAGTGAGTCAGAAGCTCATCTCTGGACATAGTCTGAAGACGCTCACAACCAGGGTAGTCCGAATGTGCTACCCTCAGAACATGTAGTACCTCGAATATAAGATCCGGGGTAACTATGATACGTGTACCTCGAAATGTAGTGGCAAAACGAGGTATAAAGGTATCGATATCGTGTATATTGGAGTAAAACTCCTATATAAACATGATAGGACACCTCATGGGTCTCTCAAGTAGTGATTCCTAGCCCCTAGTCCGAATGATAGAAGGGAGAGGAGTGTCAAGAAAGTCCGACAGGATAACCTAGCACTCTGAATGAACACCACGTTTCTGAAAGTTCTCCAAGAAGTCCTTTCGGGCCTTCTCATCACAGAACCGAACGTGGAGATGAGTGATAGGATCGGAAGAAGAAGACCCAGAACCAAGAGGATTCCAAGCCAGAGTGGATTTACACGCTTTGGGTGCCATGACGCAGTCTATCTGAGAGAAAGAGATTTAAAAAAAAAAAAAAACATCACAACCAAAAACAAAGAAGAGGAAGGAAAAGATACATATGCATGAAATATGCATGAACATGTGTAGTGCAAAATTTTAAATAGCATCATGGGTACAAACCCAATCCAAACCTACCAGCACACAATCAAAAATAGTCAAACACACATAAAAAAAATGCATGAAACATTGTTATAATGTAATGAGAATGTAATGCATGAGCATATAACATCAAATCAACAACACGTAACCTAAAAATTTCACAATAATCTCAAAAACCCCCCAAAAACTTTCCAAAAACCCAAAACCTAGCTCTGAAATGCATGAATGCATGTAAAATGTGGGTTTAAGAACACATAGCAAGTGATTGAGGCTTGATCTAGGCTAAAAATCACGTGGGTTGAGAGATTATAGTGAGAAAAGAGTATTTGGGGCGAGAGAGAAAAGATTCTGTCAAGAGAGAAGTGAAAAAGTGAGATCTGATACATGCCTCAGCTTTAAATATAAAACGCAGCTCGATGGATTAAAGTATCTGTCGAGCACTAAATCTTGACAGAAATGAATTTGTCGAGGTGCTGTCAAGGATCTATTGATGGCAAAACCCACCTCGATAGATCAAGAATCTATCGAGAATCTATCGGACAAACAAAGAGCTCAAAAATTTGGCACGATGGATTGAAGAAGCTGTTGGGAATCTAACAAGAAGAAACCCAGAAATCTCGATGGATAGAGACTTCGTCAAGATCTGTTGAGAAAAGGAGAAAGAATGGCTCGATAGAAGGGAATCTATCAAGGATCTGTCAAGAAGCTATCAAGCTTGAAGAAATAAGGTTTTTCAAAGAAGGGAAAAACACATAGAGATGAATGCAACAAGCAAGCTACTCAGCAAAGATCCAATCAACATGTTAAGCTCTCAAAACATCTCTTAACAAATATGAAAATCATTCATAGATCCAACACATACACACACACTAAACATGTCTAACCAATTTTATATTTCAAAAACAAGTTAGGACAATTTAATGAGCATATATTAACACATGTATTCCTTGTAATGACCAATCACATTGTACCTGCACATGTATCAAAAGTAGCAAAGAGTTTGTGTGTTGTGTGTGAAACATAGCAAGAGTGCATAAGTGTCTCATATTATGAAAATTTGAGATATGAGAAAATCAAATACACTCACACACAATCATAACTGTTTGATGGGGACTATCACCTTCAAGGTACATTCTATAACTCCACCATCTCCTAGAAACATGCTTGCAACCATATTTAAAAGCATTTTGATTCTTTTTGCTTCTATCTTTTTCTTTGCATATTTTCTTTTTGAACAAATCAAGCATGGGCATATAAGAGAGAGAAGAAGTACCCAATTATGTAAGCCAAAACATCACAATTTTGCTATGTCGAAGCACACAGATGTTATTCATGATTGGAGAGTTTTAGTGGTGAGATGGTTATTTATGTCTTTCTCTTAGGATTATCTAGTCATTCCTGTCAAAGAGAGTGATATGAGTGTTAAGTATAGAAGATTAAAAACACGAGCCGCAAAGCTCACTTGCTTAATTGTGCATTAAGATGCTCATCTAAGTTACAAAAAATACAAAATTAAGAAAAATTTATTTCAATGGCCATCCAAGGTACGTAAGTACCAGTATACACAAACACACACTATTTTTGTATTTTTCAATTTTTTATTTAAAAAAAAAACAAATAAAGCAAAAATTGAAAACAACCAAAACAAAACAAGAAGGAGAAACACACAAAGCATAAAACTAGACTGACTTAAGACAAGAAAGCAAAACACACAAGTAATGCATAACCATAAGGGGAGAGAGAAAAAGTGACTGAATCACTTTGAGCTTTTTTCTTTCCACACCTCGGAAGAACCATTCCTTTACCTTTGATTTAAAGGTGAGGGAGAAGAATTGAAACCATTCAAGTTTGAAAGGAATATAAGGGCCTTAAGAAGATTTTCAAGAGCAAAAGATGATGGAAACTGATTTTGGTTTCCAGACGAGAGCATAATATTGCTCTGTTGAGTGGCTAAACAGTTGTAGCAATTTGGACAAGTATGCCCTGAAGCTCCATAGTGATGACAAAAATGCGGCTTCTTTTGTTGAGACTTTTTGTTGTTTTCCCTTTTTGTCCTAGGGTTTCTAGCCTCTTTCTTTTCAACCTTAGGAGGTGCTCCTAAAATAGATTTTCCTTTATCTAAGTTCTCACTAGCTATTTCAGTTTTAGCTTCATCATTCTTGGAATTAACATTATCAGAAGGTGAGACAAACATAGTTGTACTAGATGAGACAATATTAGGAGAAGAGAAATCATACTCCAAACCAATTTTATTAGAAGTAGCTTTCTGAAAGCTTAGCATCTCATCGAACTTTGCACTGGAAGTCCTCTCCAATTGAGCTCTAACCTGGAACAGTTCCACTTCAAGCTTCTTTGTCCTTTCAACAAGGAAGTTGTTTTCGAACCACAAAGCTCCAATGGTTTGATTTTCTTCATCAACCTTTGTAGAGGGCTCCTCTCGATCTAGCTCCACATCACTCAACTTCTTGGTGGCCAGCCTATACAGTTTCTCATGCTTCTCGGAAACCTTGTACAACTTAGCATAGGCTATATGGATGTCATATTGATCATCCATTTTCTCAAATTTTGATTCCACTAAGTCCTCTTCTTCATCTATAGCTTCTACGATCTCTTCAGTAGAATTCACTGTGATAGTGAAGGCACTCAAGATTCCTTCATCATCACTGTCATCTGACTCAATCTCAGGCTCAGCGTCACTCAAGGTAGCAGCAAGAGCCTTGCTTTTCCCAATTGACTTGAGATATGTTGGACATTCTTGTTTCATGTGTCCAAAACCTTAACATCCAAAACACTTTGATCCAAAGGGAATAGTGTACTGACCACCATCCTTAGCATCCTTCTTTCCTCTGTCTTGGCTTTTGAATTGAGAAGAAATGGATTGCTTGTGGTCCTTATCAAATCCTTTTGCATTGACATTCTTCACGAACTTCTTGAACTGCCTAGTGATGTAGGACTTTGTCTTGGAATCTTCATCATTTGAAGACTCATCAGTCTCGTTACTTTTGGCCTTCAGTGCCATGCTCGTGCTTTTGCTTCCTTTCCCAATTCTAGTCAAACCCAACTCATAGGTTTGCAAGTTGCCAACTAGCTCCATTAAAGGAATTCTTTCTATGTCCTTTGATTCTTCAATGGCAATGATCTTGGCATGGAATCTCTCAGGCAAAGATCTGAGCACATTTCTCACAATCTTAGGTTCAGGAATTTGTTCTCCAAGATTAAATGTTGAGTTGACTATGTCCTTTAGCTTGGCATAGAACTCATCAAATAACTCATCCTGATCCATCTTGATCTCCTCAAAGCTTGTAGTAAGCCTTAGGAGCTTAGAATTCTTGACAACTTTGGTTACTTTATAGGTAGTTTGAAGAATGGTCCACACTTCCTTAGCAATTTCAATTAAGGATATTTTCTTGGACTTCTCATTAGTCACCGCACTAAATAGGGCATTCAATGCTCTGCTATTGAAGTTTTCCACTTTGATCCTGGCCTCATCCCAATTAGCCGGCGCTTTTTTGGCCTAGTGCAACCAATCTCCACAGCTTGCCACACCTTATCATCAAAAGACTGCAAGAAAACTCTCATGCGTACTTTCCAGTATGCATAGTTAGTGCCATCAAATAAAGAAGGTATAATAAGTGATTGTCCTCTATCCATGACAAATAGGGGTCAATGGATCACACAGCAAAGATTAAACCTAATCAAAATGTGTCTGCTCTGATACCACTTGTTAGGTTAAAATGTATTGACCCTTTGCAATTAATTAATTACCCAAGTTAATTAATTAGTCAAATTACATGCAATAACGTAGTAGCACAAACAAATCATCAAATAACTAAATGCAATGGAAATTAAATTTGGCACAGGTGATTTGTTTATGAATGGGGAAAATCACCGAGACAAAAGCCCACCAGGTGAATTTAAGGTCACCAATCCTGGGAGTCCACTATTTATCAATCACAAGCGGTTACAAGTAAAGGGAATCTCAGTAACCAATACCAAGCTACAATTGAACCCTTACCCCAATACCCAATTCGACTTGTATTGTAGCGGCAATCTTTCCCTTTAATGCTCGAAACCCAATATGTGACTAACCAATGATGCACGGATCCTAGTATGTGACTAACACACCAACTTTAGGAAGATTTTTGTCTGCAAAGTTCTTTAGTTCATCAACAGCAAAGATCAAGAAGTTCCTTAGTCACAAACCATTGGCATAAAGACACAATAGCTTCTATAGAGAATATGATGAACTAGAGAAATTTTTACCTCTGGTCACAATATGCATGGATTATTCTTTTGCAACACCTTGCATCCCTTGTGATGGCTCTTAAAATAATCCTTATATATGTCTAGGGTTGTGAGAAAAGAAACCCTACACAAATACTCAAGGATATGCGTGTAATTAAATCTGAAAAACTTGATTTCATAATTCTCAACAGATACATCTTGTGTCAAGCTTCAACAATAATTCTCGATAGAAAGGATTCTGTCGAGCTTTAATGAACAACACTTCCTTCACTTGTTTCTTGATCAGATTTGCATGGCTTCAATACTAAACTTGAATACTTGTTTCTTGAAGTACTAAACTCATCCTAGATTTACCCAATTACAAGTAAAGTGCATTTGGTCAAAGGATTAGGTAATTACTTAATTATGTATAATTATTTCCCTAACAATCTCCCCTTTTGGCAATCCGTGACAAAACCACATCAAACAAATAAATCATGAGAGGAGTCTTAAATCACTAAACTCATAATCACTTGTTAAAATACAAAATAAATCTAACCCTAACATAAACTCTTGAAAAACTTCGCAAGAAGAGAGTTCATGTGATCATGTATCATTTTCAATGTTATCTCATTTTCAATAAAGTTGGCCATTCGAATGTGACTTGCATCATGTGATCTCTTTTTGCTAGTTTTGAAATAAATGACCCTTAACCCTAAAACATTGGTTAATCCAAATAAGGAAACGAAAGAGGAGGTTGTCCTAGTTCATTCGATCATAAAGAGCAAGCATGAAAGTGATAAAGAGGGTGAGAGATAGAGAGAAATAAAAAAGACTTCAATCAAATGAGAAAGTACATAAGAATAAGTAATGAGAGATTCCTCGAAGCACAAGACATGAGTGAATTCAATGATAGGAAAGAACAATTGATTGAATGATTGGTTTTTGCATGGATGACACTACAATGATGTGAACTTGATGAGTCAAATGGTTATAAAGGCTAAGCAATCAAGGTTGAAACTATATAGAACTCTATCCTTAATTTACTAGATAAAGTATTCTAATCTCATTAGAAACTATATACCTTTTAATTAAGCTTTAATCTCATCAAAACTTCTAATTAAAATAAATTAAGTTAAAGACTTTTAATTATACAACAATTCTAATCTCATTAGAATGTTTCTTAAAAGACAAGTCCCAAACTATTTAGAACAAAGAGTTCTATTTAACTAATATCTTTGATCTCATTAGGTCTTTTAGTTAGAAACATGTGTAATCTAATCACACATTGCATTGCTCTTTATACATGTGAAAACACTTAGAAAAAATTCTGATTTTCCTTCTTTCGATCAATCAAATGTACCCCTCAATCGATCGAGAAAATTAAAAAATTCGAATTTGACCTCTTGACTTGTTCGATCGATATTCAATTGCCTTTCGATCGATCGAAAAACAAATTTGATCGATTGACTATCAATCGAAAATCAATCTATTTAAAAAGTCTGATCACTGTTTCACTCGATCGATCGAAAGTGATTTTTGATCGATCGAAAATCACGAAACTCGAATTTCCAGAAATTTTCTAAGGCAATTTTCTTCGTTTTTCATGAACAAACATTCAACATATGAACATTACAGACAGAGATTGATGTCAAAACTGAATTTTATTGATGCTATAGCCTTAAGACTCAATTTAATGTACTTAAATTTAAATTTAAACAACATCATAACATCAATTTTAGTTTTCATCAAATCATAGTTTCAACAACATGCAGAAAATTAAAACATAATCTTCTAACAATATGAAACTATCATCTCTAATTCTAAAACTCACAAAACATGTTAAACAGATTGGAAATTGAAAACCTCGCTCTAATACCAATTGAAGGAAATAAGCATGTTCTCAGTGGAAAATTAACAGATCTACTTCCATTCTCAATCTATAACATGCACTATGTAAATTTCAAAATTCAAGTATAAGAGAGCATACCTTGAAGCGGTGAATTTCAAAACAAAGATCGGAGCACTTGGGAATACTTTTAATCTTCACTCCAATTCCACCAACGCCCAAGAAGTGTGGTCTCTCAATCAGTTTCCAAGGAGAGAAATAAAGAGTGTCCAACACTCATATACAAAACATTTCATCCTTTTGAGAACTCTTATGAAGACTTAATGACACATTACAAATTTTTGTATATTTCTCTCCTTTTATACAACTGATTATCTAATTGGGCTAGCCTTTTGGGCCATTCCAATTGGGCTCTAGTATTTAGCTTGGAGTGGGACCAAAAGGGACCAATAAAACACTAACTCCAATGGGCCTTGGGCTTTTCATTAACTCTTAACAAGTCCAAAGTTACCATTAACTATATTTAATACCACTATATAAATATAGTTACACTCTGGCCTTATCTAATAATTATATCCCAAGACTTTATTGTCCATGCAACCCCTTCATTAAAATATTCGTAGTAATACAAAGTCATGAATGTTGACTACCACTTTGAATATTACTACATCTTAATCCTTGAGTACCCAGTTTAATCCTTTATGTTATTTATCATATATTTATGAAATTCAATTCCATAAATATATACTTTAGTAACTCTTTACTAAAGTGGTTGGGCCCAACACTCTGAATAACCAAACTCATTAAACTTATCTCAAGGGAATATCTTATATCTCCATTAAGAGATTATGAATTCCGTCTTGAGAATATATGTTCCATCAACATTAAATGTAGCTCCCCAACATACTGAGGTTTTGACCATAACTTATAGATCTCACTCCTGATATATCAAAGCAACCTACATCTCATGATCAGTTCCATAATTCTCTCAGGATTTAGAGTTGATGTAAATAGCAGTCGTAAGATTTATTATTCATTTGACAGTCGTTAGGAGAATAATAAATCTCACAGAGGTCCAGTTCAATATGTCTTAACTCTTAAAACATATCAACATGTCAACTAGAAGTCTTCACTTCCATGATCAAGACAAATCATCTTAGTTGATATGTTATAGTTTTCGCAGATGAAATGCCCAATTTCATCACCGACTACGAACTAAATTTTGATTTTACAAAGAATTTGTGATTTATATCTTCTGTGACTTTTCACATAAATCACATACTATGCATCTCATGGACTAAGATAATGTCCTATTAGTTCATTAATAAATAGTCTCATATAATTAAACTATTTAATTATTTATAACATGCCAATAAATTGGATTTTAGGGCATAAACCCTAACAATAAGTGGCCCTCGGTCCATGTACATCGGCAGCGACCTGCGTACATGGGCCAAAGCATGCATACGCAGGCATACTCCTATGTACGTAGCTAGGGTTTCAAAAGCATGAAAAAGGAAAGTTTTCTACAATAATGGCTGAGGTTTAGAATGAATCCCACATCATCTGGGAGTAGTTCCAAACCCCATTTTTTTCACTATCTAAAGCCATACATGATACATTTTCAAAACACACAGAAATCCCATAGGAAAAACCTAAAATTCACTAGATAATAATGAATCAAAAGAGAGTTTTTCACAAAACACCCTTAAGTCAATTTTATTTGATTGTTTTATAACCTGTTTAATCTATTTTTCTTGCTTTGTTTGTGTTATAACCTGTTTGTTTAGAGTGGGTTTATGTTTTCTTGTATATTCTGAGCATGTTTGGCTGCTAGAATTAGCGTTTTCGTTTCTGCTTTTTTTTTTTTTTTTCTATTAGTTCGTTTCTGGGTTAGGGTTTCAAAAAACCATGTGCACGTATGCCATTAGCATGCGTACATAGGTCAAATCTTACGTACGTGGAATTTTGATTGACTACGCAGGCCTCTGTCTATGTACGTAGGCTGTTGCCCAAAAATCCTAACTTAGGTTATTGTTTTGTTTGGTTTTTGCTTCACATGTCTTGCCTCTGTTGAAATCCTTTTTACATATATGTCTGCATCTGAGTTCCTGTTTCACATGTTTTATTTGTTTGTTTGCGTTTAATTTGTTAAATTAAGGTTTCCTTGCTTAAAGATTGTTATGCCATTCATTCACATGTCCATACATTAATGTCATAGGTGTTGTGTTGCTAAAAGGTAAGTAAAGTTAAATCATGCATTGGTATGAACATGCATTGGATGGTGTATATTGTTGAATGTCTTGTTTTGTGTCTTTCAATTCCAATCATATGCTTCATATGATTTTGTGGGTGCCACAAAATGCTTGCTGCCATGCTTGTTTTGCTATCTCTCTTTTGTTTATGGGTAGATATGATATGTTGTTTTGGGATGATGATGCCATGATTGTATGTTTGATGCATGTTAATGTGTGTGTGAGTTTAGAATACAAATATTGAAATTGTTTTTAATAAATTTAAGACATAAGACACAATGATAAGAGGCCAACCTTAGGGTTAGGCAATCTTAGGTGTCTAACACCTTCCCAAGAGCGTACCTAAACTCTGAACCCATACTCTGGTAGTAAGATCAATGGTTCTTCCTCGGAAGGACATTGTATTCATGGTTCCTAGACCATATAACTAGGTGGCGACTCTGAAACCTTCCCTTGCGCCCACAATGGCAACTCCACTAAGGATAGTGAGTTTAATTACTATGTGTCCTATGTCTTAACCTTAATAAAAAAATATTTCAATATTTTTTTGCACACACATCACTTGGTTTCTTTTGTCCCTTAACCTCGATTAGTGATGAGTAGGATGATGGAAGGCTCCATTCGAGCCCAAATCTTTCAAAGTTCATCCCACCAAGTCACAATCAGTGTCATTAACTATAATGGGCTTTGAGTACAATAAAGGTTTGCTACCAATCCACTATGGGGTCCATTTATGCCCTTAGTTGGAATCATAGCCCACCTAGTTGTGAGTGACCTACTTATCTATCCCTTAAGCCTTATAAAGCCTACTCACACTAGAGAGATCCTAGACCCTGTCACAAAGGATACACTTTATATCTCTTGTTTGTTCAACCATATATTATATGTTCACCTAATTCTAAAGAACATATAAAAGATATAAAAATAGAGGGGATGGCCCTAAAGTTATGGCATACCCTAAGACGTTATGGGATAAAAGAAAAGAAGTTCTCACACATAATAGGCTTATCCCTAAATCCAAAGGTATATCTTAACTTGAAAAGTTCATAATACCATAGCCTAGTTGCTATCATAAGCCCAAATCAAAAGCCCTTTTGAAAAAGAAGACTTTGGAACTAAGGTAACAAATATGCTATGGACTTAGCATCCAAAATCCTACAAAGCCAACATGAACTTCCCTAATCTTGGACCTCCTTGGTGTATGCCAAAGGCCCAAAATGATGAGGACTTCATGGACTTTGAGAGGAAGGGTACAATATATTCTAGCTAAAGGGCTATTTCAAAAAAAAAAAAAGTGAAATGATAAATAAAAATGAAAAGCCCAAAGGTGATGAATATATTGTAAGTCCATGTTTGAGACAAAGGGTTAGAAATTTCTAAAGTGCATTCTAATGAAAGCCCATGAGAGTAAGATGAGAGCTTTATTGTAAAATGGACCAAAGTCCAATGAAACAAGGGGCAAAAATCCATGAGAAGGAAGGGAGTGATATTGTAATTGGGCCTTCATTAAAATAAACTTAAGAATTTTCTAAGGACGTTTAAAAAGTTGAATCTTTAATTGGGACGTGAACTTAATGAAAGTGGGACTTCTTTTCAGAAATTGCTCCAATCCAAGTCCAATGGAAAGCAAGACAAGGGAAGACCTCTCAAGAGGGGAAGATGGACGCTTCATGTGAAAAAGCACTTATGCAAAAAATGCTCAAATGTGTGGAGGCACAAGTTGAAGTCCTTAAAAAGGTAATAAACCACCTCTCCGAGATAGAAGAAGAGGAAACTGAAAAAGACAAGGCTAACCTTAAACAAAGAAAGCTAATCTCTGAGATAGAAGAAGAGGAAGTTGCAGAAGACAAGGCTAACCATGGATAGAGTGAGCTAACTTAAGAGGACATCAACCACATGACGACAGATGGGAAGGTCCGCCTACTTCTACCCAACTTTATGCCACAACTAAAGAATGCTCTTGGACCATGGACTTTCAAGAGAGCCCATGTCAACGACTTCTCCAAATTGGGTGACGCGGGATTATAGGAAGATCACAATTGGCTAGAATGGACCTCAAAGGTCGTAACAACTCAAGTCACTCCAGCTCACTTCATGCTTGAACGTGACATGGACCCTTCTTCTGACAACGATCAATACCTTGTGATGAATAAAGAAGAAGAAGGAGATGATGAAATAATTAGCTGTTGGAGTGGGGACAATAGCGACTGGTTCTTTAATGAGGTGGGGAGAGACTTCCCCAATAAGGTCGAGGATCTGTATGACATAATTAAAGCTATGCATGTATGGAAACCTCTGGAAAAGGAAAACTGGTCCGCTAAGCTAAAGAGAGGCGAGAAGAAGAGTGGCAAGCCTTAAAGAAGAAGGAAGACAAAATTCATCATGCCTATTGTGCGGCCCATTAATAACTGGGCTTGGGTTGGGTTTTTTGAAAATATAGGGAAAAAGTTTTGTAATGCAATTTCCAATGTACTTTTCAATATTTTCAATAAGATGCATTATGATTTGTCTTACTTTGATGTGTCACATAACATTAAAATTCTACACTTAAATGATTCAAATGAATTTGAAAATGGAATTAATAAACAATTGCAAAAGAAAATTAAACCTATGGAACCAACTCTTGAAACTATTAATTTGGGCAATAATGAGAATCCACGTTTAATTAAAATTGGCTCAACTCTAAATGAAAAAGAAAGAAAAGATCTTCAAGAACTCCTCATGGAATTTCAAGAGGTGTTTGCATGGTCCTATGAAGATAGGCATGGAATTGACCCCAAGATGGCTTAACATCACATTGATGCTCATGATCATATGGTGCCCGTCAAGCAAAGTTGAGAAGAATGAGGACTGAATGGCTCTTAAAAATCAAGGGGGAAGTCACTAAGTAATTGAAGGTAGGGTTCATCAAACTCATACACTAAGCCGAATGGGTAGGCAATGTCATGCCCGTACCTAAGGAGGATGGGAAGGTGAGGATGTGTGTGGATTTTAGGGACATGAACAAGGCATGCCCTAAGGATGACTTTCCTCTCTCTCACTTTGATGTCTTAGTGGATAACATGGAGGGAAGTGCCTTGATGTCTTTCATGGATGGTTTCTCGGGGTACAACCAAATCAAGATGGCTCCCAAAGATATGACCAAAACCATTGGGGTATCTATTGTTACACGGTGATGCTGTTTGGCCTCAAGAATGCTGGGGCAACCTACCAAGGGATGGCTACAGCCTTGTTACATGATATGATGCATAATGAGGTCGAGGTGTATGTCGATGATATGATAGTGAAATCCAAGGATAGAGAAAGCCATGCCACAAACTTATGGAAGTTCTTCAAGAGGATTAAAGAGTATAGGCTAAGACTAAACCCACAAAAGTGTACCATTGGAGTAACTATAGGAAAATTGCTAGGCTTCCTAGTGGGTGATAGAGGGACAAAAGTTGACCTATCCAAGATCAAAGCCATATTGGAAATGCCTCCACCCAAAAGTGAAAAAGAGATAAGGGGTTTCTTAGGTTGATTACAATACATTGGTCGATTCATTGTCAAGCTCACCTCCACTTATGAGCCCATCTTTAGTCTCCTAAGGAAGAATGAACCACATACATGGAACGATGAGTGCCAAAAAGCCTTTGAACTTATTAAGAAATATCTCCTCCACCTACCTATCTTAGTACCCCCACAACAGGGAAAACCCTTACTCCTATACCTCTCCATCATGAGGATGCGGTTGGAAGTATGCTTGCACAAGAAGATGATGACAAGAATGAGAGGACCGTATACTACTTGAGCAAGAGGTTCCATGATTATGAGACTAGGTACACTCCCATAGAAAATTCATGCTTTGCACTTGTTTGGGCCATACAAAAATTGAAGCATATCATCCTACCTTTCCAGATATGGGTGGTATCAAGAATGGACCCATTGAAGTATCTCTTTGAGAAACCCACTTGGAGTGGAAGATTGTCAAGATGGTTGATCTTATTGGAAAAATTCAATTTGAAATATATGGCTAGGAAAACTATCAAAGGGAGTGTTGTATCAGATTTTTGTGTCGAGAATCCTATAGAGGGGGAAGATGGTAAAGAAGACTTTCCAGATGAGGCCATTTTGGATGTTGAATTAGGGACATGGAAGATGTACTTTGACTAAGCCATAAACCAATATGAGAATGGGATAGGAATACTCTTGATCACTCCTGAGGGATCCCACATATCTTTGGCAATCAAGTTGAACTTTGAAGCAACTAATAACATGGTTGAATATGAGGTTTGTATTTTCGGAATGGAAGCTCTTCAAGAATTGAGGGTAAAGGAGGCCGAAGTCTTTGGAGATTCAACTTTGGTTATAGCCTAAGCACAAAAGTTATGGAAGGTGAAGGAGGAACACTTAAAGCCTTATCAACAATACTTGGAGGACTTGTCCAAGAACTTTGACAAAATTGAATACACAATCATCCCTAGAGCTCAAACTCAATTTGTGGATGCCTTAGCTGCCTTAGCCTTTATGGTTGAAATACCTGAAGGAGTCTGGACCCGACCCTTAGAGATTGAGCAAAGTAATGAGGAGGTGCACAAAGGGAAGACTGAAGCTTCAGTAAAGACTGTAGACGAAGAGGAAGTTTCGTGGTACTATGACATCATGAAGTTCTTTGAACTAGGGGCATATCCAAATGGTGCCAACAAGAGAGAACGTCATTCCATTAGGATGATGGCAACACAATACAACCTATATAGAGGACAACTCTATAAAAGATCCTATGATGGCATACACCTTCGGTGCTTGAAGAAGGAAGAAGTCAAGAAGGTGACGGAAGAAGTTCATCAAGGGATTTGTGGCCCTCATATGAATGGGAGAATGCTTGCCAAGAAAATCCTAAGGATAGGGTACTTCTCGAATACAATAGTGACCGATTGTGTGGACTATGTGAAGAGTTGCCATGGTTGTCAGGCATACACCAACTTGAACCATGTACCGCCTAGTGAGTTGTATAACATGACTTCTCCATGGCCATTCTCAGTTTGGCGCATAGATGTGATTGGAAGGATAGCTCCTAAAGCTTCAAATGGGCATGAATACATTCTGGTGGTAATTGACTATTTCACCAAGTGGGTGGAGGTAGCCTCATACTCTGTATTGAAGGCTAAGCATGTGGCTTGATTCTTAGAGAACAACATCATATGCCGGTTTGGGGTGCCATAAAAGATCATTTCTGATAATAGTTCCCAAATCGAAGGGGAGGTTCGAAGGATCATGGAGTTGTACGACATTGAGCATCACAAGTCTTCACCGTATTGACTGCATGCTAATGGGGCTGTAGAGGCAGCTAATAAGAATGTGAAGAACATCATGTCCAAGATGGTAGTGACATACAAAGATTGGGCCAAAAAGCTTCCATTTGCCTTATAGCATTATAGAAATTCTATCTGTGCGTCAACTAGGGAAACACCTTACTCTTTGGTTTATGGTAATGAGGGGTGCTTCCTATTGAGGTGGAGATAAAATCTTTGAGAGTATTGGTGGAAATCAAGGTCCTAGAGGAGGATTAGGCTAAGGCAAGATATGAACAAATGGTCTTAACAGATGAGAAAAAGGCTAGAGCACAATATCATGCTAGAGCATTCAATAAAAAGGTGAAACTGAGAAACCTTAAAGAAGGGGACCTGGTCTTAAAGGTGCTTAAAGATGAGACTTTTGCCCCAAGGGGAAAGATGAAGCCAAGTTGGTCTAGGCATTTTATCATTAAGAAAATCATACCTAGAGGTGCCAAAAGGATCACAGATTTGGATGGGGAAGAGATGCTTCGCCCAATTAACATGGTTAGACTCCGAAAATACAACATTTAAGGAAACAACAAAAAAAAAAAAAAAAAAAGCCTACTAGGTTGAAAACCCGAAAGGGTGGCTAAGGTAAAAGTTAAGACATAAGAACCTCGCTAGATTGAATACTCGAAAGGGCAGTCTAGTCAAAAGTTAAGGGAAAAGACCATGGGCATGGCGAAAATTCCCAAAGGGACATCATGGGCAAAAGTTACATGGCAAAGGAAAAAAACAAAACAAAACAAAAAAAACAAAAGCAAAAACAAAATAAATAAGATGACAATATGCAAAGATAATAAAAAAGTGATTCTCTTATTGATTGAAAGCTCGAAAATGTGTTAAAACACAAGAGCTGTTTAGACCCCCAATTAAAAGATTATGGCTCGGTTGATTTTACTATAACTTATCTAAATGCGGAAACAAGAGTAAATGAAGCATAAACAACCGAAACTACTTTAGTGCATAAACATAATCAACCAACAATAAAAGTAAAGCACAAGAGTAAGGGAAGAGAGAATGCAAACACAAGATAACACGTCGATGTGTTATCGAAGAGGAACCGAAGAACTCGGCGAAAAACCTCTCTGCCACCCTCCAAGTGGTAATCGATCCACTAGACAATCAGTTGGGATACATGAGTTAGCAAGAGACCCTCCAAGCCTAATCTACCCGATGTACCTAAGCCCTCCAAGCTCCTACTCCAACAAGGCTTCTCAGAACCGTGTCTTGTCTAACTTTCCGGATCCCGCAATACGCCCGATTGCATCCACCAAGCCTCATCGGCTTCTTTTGGCAAATCCCCAAAGCTTCCCAAGCTCTAAAATACTCTCTACACTTTGAATAGGTGTAAGTTGTGTTTGGGTACAAATCTCCTCTTAAGGTATAACAATGGGAGAGGGATGGAGAAGAGGCTACAATGATTTCTCACTAAGGATGAGTAGCTCTCTCTCAAAAAGATGGGTGTGTGTGTTGTAGAAAAGCGATCTAAGGTTTTTCTCTCTGAATGGCCTCCTTTACATTTGTGGGTAATGAGGGTATATATAGTATGGGTGAAGGGTAAGAAAGTCACTCTTAAAAATCCTCCAGGTAGAATGTTTCGTGACTATCTCGCGGGAAGGCTTCCCGCGAGACACTCGCAAAAATGATAGTCTGGCATAACTCTTCAGCTTCCAGCATGTGCTTCTCACATGGCTCTTTTGCAGGTTAACTTCTCGCGTGTGAAATCCACTAATTCTTTATTTTATCTTGAGTCTTTAACTTAATACTAAATCCAATACAATAAAATCCCACAAAATACAAGAAACAAAATTAAAGTAATTACAACACTTTTTGTCATAAAATAAAGCCAACATAAAATATAGTTGTAAATCACAACTTTACAATCTCCCCATTTGGCTATTCTGTGACAAAACACCCTATAACAGACTTTAAACTTAAACGTGAGTTTGGGACCAATGGCAAAACTCACTTACACCTAAATCTAAAAGCTGTGATGAACTTGGAACATGTATACCTGTAACCTGACACACTTGCACAAAACGCATTAGACCCTCAAGGTAAATCAAGTGATAAAAGGACAAGAATAATGTAACAAGTAAATTGCGATCAAGTAAACATGATGTGAAACATGTGAGCAACTTGATCAAACACGAAACAGTCATATGGAAATGACTACAATGATCATATAGCAAAGCAAATGATCATCCAAACATGCAACCAATAAAGCATAATAGCATAAGGATAAATGCATGTCCAACACATAAGTACGATGCAATGAGAGCAATAAAGCATAACAAAGCACCATAAAGCAACGAGAAAACAAGCATAAAGTAAATCAAGGTTTTCCCAAAAACAATGTCTTCTCCCCCTTGGTATATGCATCTTCCCTATAACTTTCTCCCCCTATGAATGTGCACGAGGAAGAATTTCTTCCCCTAAGAATGTGCACATGAGTCATTTAGAGGTAGAATTTCTCCCCCTAAGAATATGCACATGAGTCATATAGAAATGACAAAAATCTCCCCCTTTTTATCACAAATAGACAAATGAATCAAAAGGAAGGAGGGAAAGAAGATATGAACTAGGATACAAAATGATGCATGAGGGGTGCAAGATGAATGAGAAAATGAAGCTAAAAAAAAAAAAAAAAAAACACATCAAAAAAATGCTACAAAGCATAAAGTAAACATGATATGCTAAGGAAGATAGAACATGATATAGACCTAGGCATGACAAAGACACAAGAATATGTTATGTGTGCTAAAAGGTTTAAAAAGACTTAACTAGCATAAGTGAGTGCAAAACATGTCAAGTGTTAGAGTGTGTGCAACAAAGGTCCATCTAGTATGCATGTGAGATGCATGATCAATGCATGAATAAGCACTCACAGGGCAAAGTGTATAAAACACACAGCCAATGATTAAAACATGATAAACATGAATAATTATGGTTATCCCCAAAGTTTGGTACTCATTGGAGTCCAAAACAACGAGAAAATGCCATTTGGGCATTTTATCAAACATATAGAGTGCACACACTATACATGTATGTTAAACAATATATGAACATATGAAAATCTTGCATAAATACATGTCATTTTTGCCACAAGGGGCCAACATTCAAAGCAAATCATCATTTAAAACAAAGCACAAACAAAAATATTGAAAAAAAATAAGTTTTCCAACTCCCATTTGAGAAAATCCCAACTATGAACATAAAACCCCCAAAACATAATCTAATGATCAAAATCAATGAAAAAGAGTTAAAGATTACCTTAGAGATGTTTATGGAATTTAAAACGCTTGAAATAAGTTGGGTTTTAATGTTGAAGCATTAGAATAGGGGTTTGGGAGAGGATGGGAGACGTTTAAAACAAGAAACCCATGAAATGCCCTTTAAAAAGCTGATCTGGAAATTTTCGCGGGAAACTTACTCGCGAAGTTACTCATGAAATTTTTCGCAGGTAAGTCTTACTCGTGAGATAGTTGTGAAACAGTCATGAAAGTCTCTGTCCAAAGCTGAAAAAACTTTAAAATTGGACCAATTAACACCCAGTTGAGCCTATACATGAAATAGGTCACGATAACACCTAGAAAACATGTTTTTCACACAAAAATACTTTAAAAACTTTGAAAAACATAGGTGATACAAATCACTTCCAAAAGCAAACAAAAATAACAAATCACTTCCAATAGGGTGTTCACATGTTAGATGAATGCTAGGGTTTCTCATATGCATTTGGGTTTTTTCTCTCTTTTGTTTATGGGTAGATATGATATGTTGTTTTGGGATGATGATGCCATGATTGTATGTTAGATGCATGTTAGTGTGTGTATGAGTTTAGAATACAAGTATTGAAATTGTTTTTAATAAAGTTAAGGTGTAAGACACAATGATGGAAGGCCAACCTTAAGGATAGGCGATCTTGGGTGCCTAACACCTTCCCAAGAGCATACCTAAATTCTGAACTCATACTCTGTTAATAAGATCAATGGTCCTTCCTCGAAAGGATGCTATATTCATGGTTCCTAGACCATATAACTAGGTGGTGACTCCGACACTTTCCCTTGCACCCACAGCAGTGTTGAGTCGTTTGAGCATTTTTACGATGATCTGATGTCATGATGTGTTGATGTGTTTCTAGCTTAGGATAGTATCCATTCTTGTTATGTGCCATTGATTCTAAGTTCAGGATAGCAAACTTAGACTCTTTGGTTGATGTTGTGTATATGATGTGATGAGTCTTCTTTTTGGCTTAGGATAGTAGCCATCCTTGTTATTTTCATGAGGTGTTGTTGATATGATGATAACATGATAATATGATGTGATGGGCTTTCTTGGCTTAGGATAGTACCAATTCTTGTTGTGTTTCTTTGATTCTAAGTCTAGAATAAGCAAACTTAAGATCTTTGAGGTGGAAGTTGTGGGTAGAACTAACACAAATTCCCCAGTGAGTTAAGATCATCAACATAGAGGAACTCCCACGTGGGTCCAAGACACAAAGTAACCTCCCCAAGTGTTGTAAAGAAAACTTTCCCCATGGAGTCAATAATGTTGGAAAAACACATGTTTGTATCGCATACAAAACATACACAGGGGAAAATTAACGGATCTGCTTCATTCGCAATGGATAACATGTACTATGTAAATTTCAGAATATAAGAACAAAAGAGTATACCTTGGTGATGTGAAATTCAAAACAAAAGATTAGAAGAACTCGGGAACACTTTTAATCTTCACTTCAATCCCACTAACGCTCAAGAAGTGTGGTCTCTCAGTCAGTTTTTATGAATGTGTTCAAAGGAACACTCACATACAAACCATTTCATTCTCTTACAAAATTTTGTATGTTTCTGTCCTTATAACTGATTATCTAATTAGGTTAGCCTCTTGGCCATTCCAATTAGACTTTAGTATGTAGCTTGGAGTGGGACCAAAAGGGAACAAATAACACACTTGCTCCAATGGGTCTTGGGATTTTCTGTCAACTCTCGACAAGTTCAAAGTTACCATTAATTATATTTAATACCACTATATAAATATAATTGCACTCTAAACCTTATTAATAAATTATATCCCAAGACTTTATTGTGCATGCAACATCTTCATAAAATATTCATAGTAATACAAAATCATGTAGGATGACTGCCACTTAGAAGATTATTACATCTTAATCTTTGAGTACCCAGCTTAATCCTATAAGTTATTTATCATATATTTATAAAATCCAATTTCATAATTATATACTTTAGTAGATCCTTACTAAAGTGGTTATGCCTAACACTCTGAATAACCGAACCCATTAAACTTATCTCAAGGGAATATTTTATATCTCCATTAAGAGATTATAAATTTCATCTTGAGAATATATGTTCCATCAACACTAAATGTGGCTACCCAGCATGCTAACGTTTTGATGGTGACTTTAGAACTCACTCTTGATATATCAAAACAACCTACACTTCATAATCAGGTCCATTATTCTCTTAGGATTAAGAGTTCATGTAAATAGAAGTCGTGAGATTTTTTATTCATTTGACAGTTGTCAAGAGAATAATAAATTTCACAGCAGTCCAGTTCAATATGTCTTAACTCTTAAAACATATCAACATATTAACTAGAAGTCTCCACTTCCATGATTAAGACAAATCATCTTCATTGATATGTTATAATCTTCGCAAATGAAATGCCCAATTTCATCACTGACTATTAACTAAAATTCTGAGTTTACAAAGAACTTGTGATTTATATCTTCTGTGGCTAAATCACATACTTTGCATCTCATAGACTATATGATAATGTCCAAATATTCATGTTACCATAATTTTAGATAATAATAACACAACTTTATTAATTACAACATTAAGTCATACATAATATCAAACATAGCATCATACAATAGGATTTAAGGGAACTAATCCTAATAGATAACCCCCCCCCCCCATGGTGGGTAGAATCAACACGAATTCCTTAGCAAACCATGAAGGAAATAGAAGGATTTTCCTTAGTGGACCATACATCTTCAAAGACTTCCCGTAGGTCATAATCAGTCCGTCATATTCCCCAGTAAGTTAAGATCATCAATCTGATCCCCAACAAAATTCGGTATCATAGAAGGACTCCCCCGTGGGTCCAAAGGCACAAAGGCAACCCTCTCGAGAGTTACGAAATAAAATTTCCCCATTAGAGTTGATAAAACTCCCTCATGAGTGGAATCAACATCAATCCCCAGCAAGTCAGAAAGAAAAAGAAGAAAGTTCTCCCCAGTAGGCTACACTCCACCAAACTTCAAGGCAAATTATCTCTACCCAGTGACACCATCAAAGACTTTCTTGTAGTCAAACATCACCACCAAACTTCTCAACAAGTTATTTCTCCCCAGTGGGCCACACATCATCATACTTCTCAACGAGTCCATCAACCTACTCCTCAACAAGTCCATCACCATACTCTTTAGTGAGTCCATCATCCTACTCATCAATGAGTCCATCATCTTACTCCTCAATGAGTCCATCAACCTACTTTTCCACAAGTCCATCAACATACTCCTCAGCAAGTCCAGCCTACTCCTCAGTGAGTTTTTTCTTATAATCCCCAGTAAGCCATGAAGGAAACAGAAGATTTTTCCCCAATGGATCATATACCATCCTACTCCTCAGTGAGTTTTTCCTTACCATCCCCAGTGAGCCTCGAAGGAAATAGAAGATTTTTTGCCAATGGATCATATACCATCCTACTCCCCAGTAAATCTTTCAACCAAAGGCTCCCTCATGGGTCAAAACATCAAGACTACTCGCTTACACATCCTTTGGAAATTGAATATGCAGGCACGGTAGAAAAGGTAGAGGTAGAGATAGAGATAGAGACCAAGGTCACCCCAAGGCAAGAGCCTCACCAGAATAGATAAAGATGGAGATAGAAGAAGAGTACCACCCGGAGAAGTTTAAGGCAAGAGCCCCAAATGGATCCTTTTTTTGTTGGGTTAGCTCGTAAGAGCACCCTTGTTTGTTGGGTTAGCCCGTAAGAGCACCCTTTTTTTTTCTTTTTAAGTGACTCTAGGATAGTGAGTCACTCGCCTTTTGCTTGTAATTGGCAAAAAAGGTTCTGGGATAGTGAACCTATCGTTGCTCATTTTCTGAGCAAAAAAGGTGGGAATTTGGACATGTGAATCCCACACAACTCTTTGGAATTGCACCACGCCCCATGTATGCGTGATTTGGGTTGTGTACATGGGTTAGGCTCGAGTTGTATGTCGAAACAAAACGTTTTGCCTCTTATTCTTTTGATTCTGTTAGCAAAACTCACAAATCAAAAAAGGGGCATTTGTAGACACTGCATTTTGTACCCCGTACAATTCAGGCTTTTGTTCCCCAATGATGCCCAAATTCCAAGGCCCAAGGTTGATTTAGGGCCCAATCAGATGTTAAATTGACTTTAAATGTGTTAAAATGGAAAATATAACTTTTAATGAGCAAAAATCTAATTTTGGAAAATAAAGGGCAAAGAAAACCCATGGTTTACGTACGCAAGCACAAACTTGCATATGCAGGCCATACGCCTGCATACGCAGGCACAAGTCTACGTACACAGCTAGGGTTTCAGAGACATAAAAAAAGGCAAGTATTCTACATTAAAAACTAAGGTTTAGAATGAATCCCACATCGTTTGGGAGAAATTCCAAACCCTTATTTTTCAACTATATAACACCTTACATGATATATTTTCAAGACACGGAAAATCCTAAGGGAAAATCTAGGATTCACTAGAAATAGTGAATCAAAGAGGGAGTTTTTCACAAAACATCCTTAAGTCAATTTTATTTGATTGAGACCTTTTCTGGCCATGATCCTTTGAGTTTAAGATTACTAATCACGTTTCTATTGATTTGTGAATAGATTGACTGAGGGGAACAGTCAAAATCAAGCTTGAAAGCTTCCTTTTTTAAGGTAATAAACTTTTCTTTTTCCATTTCTGCCTTTAATCTTTTAATTAATCTGTTTTTTTGTTTAGTTTATGTTTGTTTAGGTTAGTTTTAGACTTCTTTATGTATTTTAGCATGTCAAGATGTTAGATTTATCGTTTTGTGTTGTGCTCTGCTGTTAAAGTTTTTGTGCTAGTTTCCACTTACACATAATCCTTTCTACGCACGCAAGCTTGATTATGCGTATGTAGGATTGTTCATGCATATGCATGATCCTGCCCAGAAACCTTAGCTATTCTGTTTTGTTCTTTATCTCGTATAATGTGCTTTTGTTTTAGATTCTTTTTCACATGTTTATAGTCTTGAGTCTTTGTTTCACATGTTTGTTGTTTGCTCACCTTTCACATGTTGGTTGTTGTTTACATGTTTAAATTAGGGTTTTCTCTTCCTTTCTTGTCTTAATGCCATGTACATTCTTTCACATGCCCATTCATTGATGTCATAGGTGCTGTGATGCAAGGAGGTAAGTAAAGGTAAGTCGTGCATTCATATGTGCACACATGTTTGTTTGATAACATGTTTTGATGATAAGCATGAATGTGTTTGGTGATCTTCATGTTCCCTATGTGATCCTTTGATGTTTACATGTTACTGCCTTAGATGAGATATGTGATATGATGCTAGATGAGTGTTAGGTGGATGTTGTATGCTTCTAACATGTTAGATTAGGGTTTTCTCTTTCTTTCTTGTCTAAGTACCATGAGCACGCATTCACATGTTCATGCATTGATGCGGTAAGGTAAGTGAAGGTAAGTCATGCTTTCATATGTACATGTACATTGTTTGGTAACATGGTTTGATGATTTTTTTTTTTTTTTTTTTTTT